>NC_042616.1:24833809-24994496 GCF_901001135.1 Rhinatrema bivittatum
ACCCACGCGCCCTCCGACAGGTATTTAAAAATAATTTTTTTTTGAAATGACAGGTAAGTCTTACTTTCGGGGATTGTGTTACATTCGGACCCCCCTAAAATTCCCACTACGTCTTACTATCAGGGGTGTCTTACTATCGAGGAAACACGGTGTACTTGTAGATGTGTTCGGGTTAGAATTATGCCTCGGGCTTCGTTTTGGGGCCCCCCTCCCCCCATGGAATTTTGTTTTTCCTGCGGTTCGGGTTTTTTTCCAGGGGGCCCTGATTTTTGGGTTAGTGCGCACTAAAATCGTTTTTCGGTTCTCCCGAATCAGGCAATATTCTTTGCAATTGCCTAATTTGGGAAAACGATGCACATCCCTAGTAGCTGGCGATTTGTCTAATGTTTGGTACCTGCCAGGTCTTATGACTTGGATTGACCACGTTGGAAACAGGATGCTGGGCTTAATGGACCCTTGGTCTGACCCAGTATGGCATGTTCTTATGTTCTTTTACAGAGTCACCGCTGGACCCTGTTTCACTCTGTTATTATCTGACGTATCCGTTAAGACCTGAGGAGCTGTTTTTTTGATATGGCATAATCTGTTCATTACTCTAGTCTTCAATTTTCTTTGTCCTCAGTCCACTATGATATCTTTCAGATATTTCTGTGTAGAGTAATACCAGGGTTGGGAGGGGAGAGTGCAGGGATATTGGAATTCATTGGGTTGTGAAAGAAGTGTGTATTGTATTTACTGGTGAAACTTAATAAAACATTTTATGCAAAATAAAAAAATACTGTGGGACACCTGCTAGTGTGCAACTGCTCTTTCTAGACATCTCTCTGCTATTTTGAACTGATTGATTTTGTTTTCTTCTTTCACTTTTTGTACTACTTCATTGGTGACAAGTCAATTCATTGGCTACCTCTTGCCACCCCCCTTCTAGTTTAAATGCCCGATAATGTATGCTCTGAATTTCTCCTTAGCATCCGGTACTTATCCGGCTATCTGGTGTGGTCAGTATTACATAGCCACCACTTGTAGAAAGAGTCCTGTGAAACGCACACACGCTCTCCGGGCAGGGGGAGCAAAGCAGATAAAGGAACATCCCTGCCGTGACCGCGATCAGGAGCAGCACAGCTCCAGCCCAAACCCGAGAATCCTCCGTCGCTCTCGCCTGAATGCGTCCGTCCCACTGCAGGGCCCCGGCCTGGCCCACCGCCTCTCCTCACCCATCTCGATGGTGCTCCCTCTTCTTCCCCCTCCTCGGCCTGCTGCTCTCCACTCTGCCTTAAAATGTGAGTTCGGTGTTTTTAATTACCGGTTAGCATATTCTTATCTTGATGTAAGGGGTTTAGGTAAATTTTTTTAAGCATTGGAAATCAATGCACAGTTTTTTAACGCTCAGATTATTGCCCGCAGCCCTTTACTTTTAGTTCCTTTTATCTTTCCCGCAGCACTCCCACTAAAAGTCGCAGAGTGATGACGCACGGGAAGAAGCACTCCCACTAACAGTCGCAGAGTGATGACGCACGGGAAGAAGCACTCCCACTAACAGTCGTAGAGTGATGACGCACAGGGAGCAGCAGCCCCGCCGGCAGTCGCAGAATGATGATTCACGAGCAGGAGTAGCCAATCAGAGGTGGCAGGAAGAGCAGCTCGATAGAAAGGGGCGGTGGGTGCAGCCTGCGACGAGAAAGTTGCACGAGGTCAGGCGGAGGGAAAGATTGCACGCCCTCTCCCCCGTGCTCCTAAGCAATTAATTTACTTTTCTTAACCGGAAATAAGCGATTGCAGTGAAGCTCAGCCCCGGAGGGTAAGCGGTGCCTTTCCAGCCTGTCTCTTCCCGGTGTCCCTGTGACATTTTTCTAGCAGAAGCAGCAGCGCTGAGGGGGAGGAGCTCCAGGCAGGGGGCTCTGCACAGGGAGCAGGGGAGGGAAAGCAAAGCGGGCTCAGGTCTCTGATTCGGAATCTCAGCAGCCTCCCCTCCCTGCATTCAGCTCCCCCTCATGAGCTGCTCTGATTGCTGCCCTTAGTATTCCCAATAATTTGGCTTTCAAAACTTGAACATTAAAAGTTAGGACTTTAGGGGGTCAAAAATCCCCACCAGGCCATGTGGCTTGAATAGGAGCTGAGTGGGGGGGGGGGGCTAAGCACAACCCCGTAAAGAGAGTAGAGGGGAGTTAGTGCACCAGAGGCTCCTGTCAAAGCTGACAATTTTACTTGCATACAGAAACCTGAGTTCCCTGTACGTACCTGGATCAGTCCAGACAGTGGGTTATGTCCCCAATCCAGCAGATGGAGTCAGCCAAAGCTTTGAGGGGGCGTCACCAGGAGTGCTACTACCCCCTCTGCAGGAGTTCAGTATCTTCTGACTCCAGCAGATGCGAGTAGTGAATCCGGGTTGCTCCCGATTACCTCAGGCAGTTCTTGTATTTCTTCTCTGATTTGCTTTCTCTCTGCCTACTTCTTTTTGGATCAAGTTTGTTTAAAAAAAAAAAAAAAAAAGTTAGAGGGCTAATTGGGAGGCGTGGCTTCCCTCGGTGTTGTCTTGCTCTCCTTCTTCTTCTCTCCTTGCGAGCGGGGTAAGTGAGTGTTGTTTTGTTTGCTTTTTCCCTTGCTTGCAGCTGATTTCGACGGAGGGGCTCGCGGAGGCCTTAGGACCGGCCCCTCCGCGTTTCTTCCCTTGCCCGCGGCCATTTTCGCGGCTCCTCGTGGGCTGCAGAGGCAGGCAGGGAGAGCGTCGTCGGCGGGTCGTGCGGCCAGGAGGCCCCCCCGCGGTGCCGTTTTTTCTTTCGGGTTGTGCAGGCCGTCCGGGCCCCCTCCCGCAGCGGCGCTCCCGTTCTCGGCCCCCCCCGAGGCTCTGCCGGGTGGTTTATTCTGCCGGCGTGTTTTCCTGCTCAGCCCCGATGCCGCGGCCAGAGCGCTGCTCTGCTTGCGGCGAGCTGGGCTCGCGGATCTCGAGGGAGGGCATTGTGCGAGGTGTCTCCCCGGGGGGGAGGGCACCTCGCGCCCCTCATCGATTTCCCCCGTTAGCAGGTCTGCCCGGGCGGCGGGGGCCGGCCCCTCCCCCATTCCTGGCGGGAACGGCGGCCATTTTACACTCTGCACCCCTGAAGGGGAACAGACGGCGTTTGGGACCGGGGATGCGGGGGAGTCCCCGCCACATTTACTCCCGAATCGGACCCGGAGACAGTCCCACCGGGGGCCCCCCCCTCGGAGCCCCCCTCCGGTAGACAGGGGTTTTCCCCAGAGTTTATACTTTGCTGCACCGCATATCTGCAGAGCCTTGAGCCTCCCACGGGACCTCCTCCACAAGATCCGCGGCCCTCCCTACCTGCGGGGGCCCCTCTGCCTCCCCCGGCCCCCCCCGCTCCGGCGGGTGTGGGGGCCCCCCTCCCTCCCGCTCGCGCCGGCTCCCGGGAGCTCGGGGACTGCGGGCACAGGACCAGGTTCCCCTGGATCGGATCCGGCAGACCGGGTCAAGGGGACTCCACTTCAGAAGGTGATGATCCGCACACGCTGCGTCTGTTCCAGAGGAAGAGCTGGAGGACCTCCTGCCACAGGTTATTAAGGAGTTGGACCTCGATCCACCACCGGAGCCGCCCGCGCCCGTAGCGCCCGCTGTGGTCACTTCCTCGAGGAAGGGGGATCCGGTCTTGGCAGCCCGGAGGCCGAGGGCTCGGGCTTTTCCCATTCATGATTCTTTCCTCCAGCTTCTCACCGGGGAGTGGGATGCCCCGGAAGCTTCCTTCAAGGGCAGCCGGACCATGGAGAGGCTCTACCCCTGCCGGACGATTTTCTCGATCTCATCAAGGTACCAAAGTGGACTCCGCGGTGACAGCGGTCACGAAGAGGACAACCATCCCAGTGACAGGGGGGCGGCCTTACGAGACGCACAAGATCGCAAGTTGGAAGTCTTCCTCAAGCGGGTCTTCGAGGTCTCCGCGGTAGGCTTGCGGGCGGTGATGTGTAGCTCGCTGGTTCAGCGGGCCAGCCTCTCTGGGTTCAACAACTGCTCACCTCTCAGGTCCTACCGGCTGGGGAGGCCGCCCAGGCGGATAGACTGGAAGCGGCGGTTGCTTATGGGGCTGACGCCTCCTATGACCTGTTTCGGGTCCTCGCCCGCTCATGGCCTCGGTGGTAGCGGCACGGCGCCTTCTATGGCTCCGCAACTGGGCGGCGGACACATCCTCCAAGTCGAGCCTGGGCTCCCTGCCCTTCAGGGCAAGTTCCTGTTCGGGGAGGATTTGGATCAATCATCAAGACGCTGGGGGAAAATGCGGTTCATCGCCTGCCGGAGGACAGGTATCGTTCCACCAGGACTTTTCCGTCCTCGACCAGAGCCAGGGCGCAACGGCGCTCCGGAACTACAGACCGCGCAACCAGGCCCTCTGCCCCAGGTCTCAGCCCTGGTCTCGCTCCTTTCGCGGGCGCCGCCCCGCGCGTCCCGCCCCGCAGCTGGTCAACCCCGCCCAAGTCCTCGCAATGATGTTCAGCTCGCCCACTCCGCCGTCCCCAGGATCGGGGGCGACTGGCGTTCTTCTACGAGGAGTGGGCGCGAATCACCTCGGATCAGTGGGTCTTGGATACCATCGGACAAGGTTACGCGTTGGAGTTTGTCCGCGCTCCAAAGGGACGGTTCATCTTCTCCCCTTGCGGCTCGGACACCAAGCGACAGGCGGTGCAGTTGACCCTGGACAGACTTTGGGAGATAGGCGCCATTGCGCCCGTGCCCTTCGGAGAGGTGGGCTCGGGCCATTATTCCATCTACTTCGTGGTGCCAAAGAAGGACGGTTCCTACCGGCCCATTCTGGACTTGAAAGAAGTCAACAAATCACTTCGGGTGGTTCGGTTCCGCATGGAAACGCTGCGGTCCGTGATCGCGGCGGTGCATCGGGGGGAATTCCTGGCCTCCTTGGACCTGACGGAGGCCTACCTCCACATCCCCATTCGCCGGGAGCATCATTGTCTGCTACGGTTCAAGATCCTGGATCAACATTTCCAGTTTGTGGCTCTCCCGTTCGGGCTGGCAACGGCTCCGCGCACTTTCACCAAGATCATGGTGGTGGTAGCGGCTGCCTTGCGGAAGGAGGGGATCCTAGTTCATCCTTACCTGGACGATTGGCTCATCCGAGCGAAGTCTTTTCGGCATGGACAGGAGGCGGTGGCCAGAGTCATAGAGTTTCTGCAGTCCCTAGGTGGGTGGTGAATTTTCCAAGAGCTCCCTGGTGCCCTCGCAGCGCTTGGATTTCCTGGGGGCGACCTTCGACACCCGTCTGGGCGCGGTCTTTCTACGCCAGGACAAGGCGCAAGCTCTGCGGGAACACATACAACGGTTTTCTGCGTTATCGGTTCCCACCTCCTGGGACTACCTGCAGCTCCTAGGGGTGATGGGTTCCACCATCGACATGGTCCCTTGGGCATTTGCGCACCTCAGGCCTCTACAGAGGCGCTTCTATCCCGCTGGAAGCCGCTTTCGCAGGACTACCAGGTGCTCCTTCCCTACCGCTGTTTGCCAGGAACAGTCTGACCTGGTGGATGAATCCGGAGAATTTGGCCCGCGGCGTGTCTCTCGATCTCCAAATTGGGTCGTGGTAACCACCGACGCCAGTCTTGTAGGCTGGGGAGCGGTCTGCGACCGCAGCGCCACGCAAGGACGTGGTCCGCGGAGGAATCAAAGTGGTCCATCAATCTACTGGAGACCAGAGCGGTCAGATTAGCGCTCCAGCACTTCCTACCTCTCCTCCAGAACCGGGAGGTCAGGATCTTATCGGACAATGCGACGACGGTGGCCTATATCAACCGGCAGGGCGGCACCCGCAGTCCGCAGGTCGCGCTCGAAACAGAGATGCTGATGCAGTGGGCGGAGCGGCATCTGGCCCGCCTGGCGGCCTCGCACATCGCGGGCGTGGACAACATACAGGCCGATTACCTCAGCCGTCAGTTTTGGACCCCGGGGAATGGTCCCTCTCCGACGAGGCGATGCAGCTGCTCGTTCGGCGGTGGGGATCCCCCCACCTCGACCTCATGGCGTCCGCACGAAACGCCAAGGCTCCCCGGTTCTTCAGCCGCCGGAGAGAGCGGGGAGCGGAGGGCGTGGACGCTCTCGTACTCCCGTGGCCGCCAACCTGCTCCTTTACGCGTTCCCGCCGTGGCCACTGGTGGGAAGACTATCCGCCGCGTAGAGGTCCACCAGGGACCGGTGATCTTCGTCGCCCCGGAGTGGCCAAGACGACCTTGGTTTGCGGACCTGATCCAACTGGTGATCGACGGACCCATCCGTCTAGGACATCTCCCCCGCCTCCTTCACCAAGGCCCGGTATTTTCGACCAGGCAGAACTCTTCTGTCTTGCGGCCTGGCTTTTGAGAGGCGCCGCCTCCGGCGCCGGGGCTACCAGGAGGCGGTAGTCTCAACACTGCTGCGTTCTCGGAAGACTTCGACGTCGGTAGCCTATGTGCGAGTCTGGAAGGTGTTCGAGCTGTGGTGTGCCGGACTGACACGAGTCCCGCTGAGGCTTCGGTTCCTCAGATCTTCAGTTCCTGCAGCAGGGGTGGACAAGGGCTTGCATACAACTCTCTCCGGGTTCAGGTGGCCGCCCTTGGCTCGCTTGCGGGACGGGGGTTCCCGGCTACACACCCGGATTCTCCGTTTTCTCAAAGGGGTCAAACACATGCGGCCTCCGGTGCGGAATCCTTGTCCCTCCTGGAGTCTCAACCTGGTGCTACGGGCCATGTCGGGACCTCCGTTTGAACCACTGCGGAATGCGACGATCAAGGATCTCACTCTCAAGACGGTGTTTCTGGTGGCTATCTGCTCCGCTCGGCGCATCTCGGAGCTGCAGGCCCTGTCGTGCAGGGAACCCTACCTCCGGTTCTCGGACTCCGGGGTTTCGATTCGCACTGTTCCCCTTTCTCCCGAAGGTGGTGTCCGCGTTCCATGTGAATCAGACGGTGGAGCTTCCTTCCTTCTCCTCTTCGGAACCGAGGTCTCTCCGGCTTCTGGACGTCAAGCGCACCCTGCACCTCTATCTGGAGGCTACGAATGATTTCCGGACTTCTGACCATCTCTTCGTCCTCTGGTCCGGTCCTCGGAAGGGAGCTCAGGCCTCGAAGACGACCATTGCCAGATGGTTGAAGGCTGGCATTGCCGCTTCCTACATTGGGGTGGGACGGACTCCCCCGCCGGTATTGTCGCGCATTCTACACGCTCTCAGGCGGCCTCTTGGGCGGAGACCCGCTCGGTCTCCTCTCAAGAAATCTGTAGGGCAGCACCTGGAAATCGTTACACACGTTCTCCAGACACTATCGTCTTCACCTCGCTTCCTCGGTCTTTGGACACTTTGGTGAGCAGGTTCTACGAGCGGGTCTCGCAGGACCCCACCCGGTTTAGGGACGCTTGGGTACATCCCACTGTCTGGACTGATCCAGGTACGTACAGGGAAAAGAAAATTATTCCTTACCTGCTAATTTTCGTTCCTGTAGTACCATGGATCAGTCCAGACGCCCACCGCATTTGGGTCCTATTCCTGCTCGACTCCGTTTTTCTCATACGGGACGGTAGTCTGCTGTCTCTCACGATTACTCAGTCTCTGTTTTTCACAGTTCTGTTTGGGGTTGACACGCTGACCTTTCGTCCCCCCACCCGTTGGTGGGAAGGGTACGGTTTTGTTGTCTACGTTTTCGGCTGATTTTTGCCGTTTATTAAACTTGATCCAATGTTGGGGTTCTTGTTTTACTCGGGCTTGGATATTCTCGATACTGAACTCCTGCAGAGGGGGTAGTAGCACTCCTGGTGACGCCCCCTCAAAGCTTTGGCTGACTCCATCTGCTGGATTGGGGACATAACCCACTGTCTGGACTGATCCATGGTACTACAGGAACGAAAATTAGCAGGTAAGGAATAATTTTCTATTTGTCCTCTATGCAACCTTCTGCTACATCTCTTGACTCTTCTTCTGTAGCTTATTTTTTATTTATATTCTGCTTTTTGGCACTTCAAAGCGGATTACATTTTGGTATTGTAGGTATTTCCCTATCTGTGGAGGACTTACATAAAGTGACTTGCCTAAGGCCACAAGGAGTGGCAGCAATATTTAAACGCTGGTTTCCATGGTTCTTGGCTCTATGCTCTAACCACTAGGCTACTCCTACTACACAGAGTAGGGATTAGAAAAGCACATTCAGGCTGACAGCACTGCTAGATCCCCACACTGGTTATGGACTTTTCCTTCAGGAACTTATAATCCTGTTTTGGACCCCTCTATGGTAGTTGCCTTAACCAAGTTCTCTGACAACAGTTTCCATGGTTTCTGTGCTGAGTGAAAATACATATTTGAGGTAAACAGCGTGCAAGGGAGTCAATTGGACCTTTAGATGATCACGGCCTAAAATGAGACTTAAGAAATAAGAACATGCCATACTGAGTCAGCCCTGTATCCTGTTTCCAACAGTGGCCAATCCAGGCCATAAGAACCTGGCAAGTACCCCAAAACTAAGTCTATTCCAGTTACCATTGCTAGCAACTTAATTAATAGTAGTTCCCCAAGTGCTAAATAATGGGCTGCAAACTGTGTCAGATATGTACTGTACTCAAAAATGTCATTCATCAGCTTGTCTTACTCCTAAAAGCATACTATGCAACCCTAATGTATTTACTAATAATTTAAAGAACAAATAGAAATTTTAATTAGCCACTCATCAATAATTATACTTAAAAAAAAATCATAACCAAAGCAAAAAGGACATCGGCAGATTGCTGCCCAGATACCTGGAAATGACAGAAGCAGTACGAAAGACGGACCATCTGTTCGTCCTTCACAGTGGGAAGAAGCAAGGGGAAGCGGCCTCTCGGCCCACCATCGCCTGCTGGATTAAAGAAGTTTTTTTTTTTAATTCTTTATTTATTCTTTTAATGCATAAACAAAACAATTTTGCTTATAAAGAAATATTGCGGTTCCAATAATAAACACAAGCATACTTATTTTGCCACCTTCATTATTAAACAAAGTAAAACCCTCTTAGGGTAACTTTTGAAAATTATATAAGCCCTGGTGTACAAAATATTTTTATAATTCTTTTACATTATTCAATATATTAAGTCCCGCTCCTAGCAGAATACTATTTGTAGATCCGGAAAACTTTTAAGGAACAAAATAAGAAATTATATCATAATTAACAAACTGCTCGTAACAACACATCCATTTTTAATCAATTAGGTTAAGATGTTAATTTTCCTGGCCTCGATAAACTCCCTTAACTGCTCAGGAATAAAAAAAACATAACGTTCATTTTTTCATGAGAAACTATTTACAAGGAAACTGAATTTTAACAGTATAGCTGGATTAAAGAATTTATCGGAGTGGCCTACGTAGAGTTCGGGAAGTCACCGCCTCTGCAGGTCAAGGCTCATTCTACCAGAGCGCAGGCGGCCTCTTGGGCAGAATCTAGGATGCTGTCGCCCGTGGAGATATGTAAGGCGGCGACATGGTCCTCCCTCCATACCTTTTCCAGATTTTACCGTCTGGATGTCCAGGCCAGGGAGGACACAGCATTTGCGAGGGCGGTACTACGCGGTCCTCAGGCAGCCTCCCGCCCAGTTCGGGAGTAGCTTTTGTACATCCCACTTGTTCTGAGTCCATCTGCTACACGCTAGGAAATGTTGAGATTACTTACCTGATAATCTCATTTTCCTTAGTGTAGACAGATGGACTCACCATCCCGCCTGGCTGCCAGTATACATGGGTTTCACCAGTTCAAGGTAAGGCATGTCATTTCTTACACGAGAGCGTCCACTCTACCAGGTGTCGACGTCTTCCGGTTGGGAACGCTGGCGGTCTCCAGCTACTATCAATCGGTCAGGGGAATCCTTTTCACTAATTCATTGATCGGTCAGTACACATATATCCATAACAGCTTTTGCAAGGAAGATTACTGAGTTGCTTCACTTCCTGTGGGGGTATATGTACCTGTGCTGACATCAGATCCATCTCCAACTGCTAGCACGAGCACACTATACCCACTTGTTCTGAGTCCATCTGCATACACTAAGGAAAAGGAGATTATCAGGTAAGTAATCTCAACATTAATGTGGACAAGTGCAAAGTGATGCGCTTAGGCCTGATTACAGCTCCATAATTTAAGGTTCCACATTAGGAGTCACCAGTGAGGAAAGGAATCTAGGAGTTATTGTTGATAATACATTGAAATCTTCTGCTCAGTGTGCAGCAGCAGCCAAGAAAGCAAATAGAATGCTCGTGATTATTAGGAAAGGAATGGAGAATAAAACAGAGAATATCATCATACCTCTCTCTATCGCTCCATGGTGTGACCTCATCTTGAGTAATTTGTGCACGTCCCAAAAAGTGATAGCAGAATTAGAAAAGGTACAGAGTAGGGTGATGAAAATAATAAAGGGGATGGAACAATTCTCTTATGAAGAAAGGCTAAAGAGGTTAGGACTCTTCAGCTTGGAGAAGAGACGGCTGAGGAGAGATATGATGGAGGTCTATAAAATAATGAGTGGAATGGAACGAGTAAACCTTAATCAGTTGTTTACTCTTTTGACCAGGGGACACACAATGAAGTTACTGGGTAATAAATTTTAAGCTACTAAGAGAAAATATTTTTTTACTCAACGCATAATTAAGCTCTGGAATTAATTGCCAGAGGATGTGGTGAAAGCTATTAGTGTAGCTGCATTTAAAAAAGGTTTGGACAAGTTCCTGGAGGAAAAGGCCATTAACCACTATTAAGGGAGAGTTGCAGAAATCCCCTGCTTATTCTTGGGATAAGCAGCATGGACTCTGTCTAATCCTTGGGATGCTGCCAGGTACTTGTGACCTGGCTTGGCTGCTGTTGGAAACAGGATACTGGGCTCGATGGACCTTTTCTCTGACCCAGTATGGCAGGTCTTATGTTTATGTTCCAGTGTTACCGTTTCATAGATTAGATTGTTGCTGTGTGAGTTTTGGGAGTTAGTGCTGTTTAAATGTGATGGGTTTGATACAAAGGTGCTGAGTGTTTTCTGCAGGGTTTTGTGTTACTTCCCAGAGTGCCCGGTACAGGAAGGAGTTAACTCTCCAGATTCTCTCTTCTCTCGTCCTCAGCCCGACCTCGCTCTGATGCTGACTACATCGAATAGAAAGGGAAAATCTCGCCCGTATCTTATGGATGTTCCTGTTGGACCGATGGATGGCTTTGTTGGCTCTGAGACTTCAGTGATGGGATCCAGACCTGCGAGGGTACAGAGGTCCCAGTCTGTAGCTCAGACGCCTCGCCTGGAGCAGGACAGGAAGGATATGAAGACGGCACTGGGAGTTCTGCCTTCTCCAGAGCCAGATCCCTCCTCAGTGCAGCTTCTGGCAGAGCCCCCGGGGTCAGAGGAGGGGGCAGGGCTGGCTCTGGATCCCTGCAGCCAGGATTTGGGCTCTCGTGGATGGTTCTGGTGCGGCTGGAAGCGACAATGAGCAGCAAGTTGGAAAGGATTCAAGGGGAAATCTCCTCGCTGGAGCTGCGCTCAGGGACCCAGGAGAAGGAAAATCCGCTCATGCTAAGCGGCTGCAGGCGCTGGAGAACAAGGTGGGATGTTTACTCTCAAACTCTTCAACATCCGTTCAAATCGTGTTTCACTCTGTAGGAACATTAAGAAGTTAGAAAATGTTGCCAAAGGAAAAATATTTTAGAATTATCAAATTTCCCAAGAGATTAATAATTATTTGGGGGAGGCTTTGTAAATATCCAAGGAATCTCTTCTCCAATTAACCAAATTTCTTTTCTAATGAAAATTAAATTTATAAAGGTTTTCTGTCTTTTGTTGCTGATCCACAAATTGAGGAATAAGAAGTTGAACCAAAAAAACTGATTTTCTAAACCTTGGTCATTTTTAGTCTTGAGTTCCCAGCCAGGTCACCTCTACCCCCTCCCTTCCCCCGCCACCCTCTATTCCTTTACTGAAGTCACAGTGACGGGGCTGCCCATCTTCTCTCCTCCTCCAAACTCACTGCTTCAGGGGCGGCCAATTCCAGCCCGAGAGCCACAAACGGGCCTGGTTTTCAGGATATCCACCAGGAATAGGCATGGGATAGATTTGTATGCACTGCATCCATTGTATGCAGATCTATCTCATGCATATTCATGGTGGATATCCTGAAAACCTGGCCTGTTTGTGGCTCTTGGGACCAGAGTTAGCTACCCCTGCAGTATGCTCCTCTAACCCCATTGCCGCCAGCTCCTGAGCTGTATCTGTCCCATCCTCCATCTCTCACTTTCCACTGTTACTGTTCCTGCTGCTTTGAAACGCGCTGTGATCTCCCCACTCCTCAGAAACCCTCACTGCTCCTTACCTGTCCTGCCAATATCGTCCCGGCTTCCTCCTCCCACCTCCCTTTCACTTCCAAACTACTTGAACTTGCTGTTCATTGCCTCTACCTTGATTCTTTCATCTCAAGCCATTCCCAGTCCACTCCAGTCTGGTTTTTGTCCTTTACATTCCCCAGAAACAGCTCCTGCCAGTGTCTCCAAGGACCTGTTCATGGCTAAACCCAAAGGCCTTCCCTCAGTCCTTATCCTCCTTGATCTGTCTCCTGCTCTGACTCTGTTGATCACAATCTCCTCCTTGATGCTCTGTCCTCCCTGGGATTTCAGGTCTCCCTCCTGTCTTGGTTCTCTTCTTACCTCTCTCATTGCACGTTTAATGTCTTCTGGTGGATCCTCCTCGCCTGCCATCCCTCTATCACTTGGTTACCTCGGGGCTCTGTCCTAGGCCCGCTTCTCTTCTCTCTCTATACTAATTCCCTTGGTGCTCTGATCTCATAGAAATATGAGGCAGAAAAGGACCGATAGGACTCTCTAGTCTGCCCATCACCCAAATAACTTAGCTTTACAATTCCCATCACTCCCTCAGAGATCCCGTGTGCTTATTCCATGATTTCTTGAATTAAGATCATGTTTTTCCCTCCATCACTTCCACTGGAGGCTGTTCCATGCATCCACCACCCTCTCTGTAAAGAAATATTTCCTAGTTTATTCCTGAGTCTGCCCCCTTTCACCCTCATCCCATGACCCCTTGTTCTGGAGTCTCCTTTCCTTTGAAAGAGGCTCACCTCCTGTGTATGGAAACCTTGCAGGTATTAAATGCCTCTCTCATATCTCCCCTGTCTCACCTTTCCTCTAGGGTATTCATAGAAACATAGAAAGAAGGCAGAAGAAGACCAATCGGTCCATCCAGTCTGCCCAGCAAGCCTCACACTTCTTTTTTCTCATACTTATCTGTTTCTCTTGGCTCTTAGTAACCTTAGGTTCTATTTCCCTTTCACCCCCACCATTAATGTAGAGAGCAGTGATGGAGCTGCTTCCAAGTGAAATACTAAGTTTGATTAGTTGGGTGAGCGGCAGCTAGCTCTCTGCCGTTGAAGCAGGAGCTATGCTGGATATGCATTGAAAGTGAAGTATGCCTTGAAAGCCACATTAACTATCACCAAATATTGAAAAGCCTAATAATTGGTAATTGAATAAGCCTAATAATTGGTAATACCTATAGCCCATGAACCCATCCCTGGTTTTTTTTTTTCTTTTTTAATTTGGAGATAGCAGCCCTCCATCCTTCTGCTCCGTGAAGGTGGAACACCAACCACTGGCCACTGGCATCCCGCTCCGTGAATGCCTCTGTGGCTACTGCCGCTCCGTGCAGTGTTTGCTGCCTCCTCTTTATACTGCGTCCCTAGACCTGATGGATCCACAGTGTTATCCCACCCACGCCCCTTTGAAGTCCTTCACAGTTTTGGACTTCACCACTTCCTCCGGAAGGGCATTCCAGGCATCCACCACTCTCTCCATTCATGTTTAGATCTTTAAGTCTATCCCTATATACTTGAGAATGACGACCATTGTAGCCGCCTCCCTCTGGGCCGACTCCATCCTGTTTATATCCTTTGAAGATGCGTCTCCAGAATTGTACACAGGAATCCAAGTGAGGTCTCACCAGGGATCTATACAGGGGCAATATCACCTCCCTTTCTCTGCTGACAGTTCCTGTCCCTGTGCATCTTTCTGGCTTTTGCTATTGCCTTATCCACCTATTTGGCCACTTTAATGTCATCAGGTACAATCACCCCCAGATCCTGCTCTTCTTTTGTGCTTAGAAGAATTTCACCCCCTGATACTTTCTCTCTCCCTTGGGTTTTTGCATCCTAAATACATAACTCTGCATTTTCTTAATAATTAAATCTTAGCTGCCAGACCCTAGAGCATTCCTCACGTCACTAACTCCCTCCTCGTGTCTTCCATGGCTGCCTCCTGATCCAGGACTGAATTTCCCATACTGTGAGCGTTAGGGCACCGAGCTCTCCAGATGTTGCTCTTTTTCCCATTTTTATACAAGTATTTCATGTTTTACTTACCGTCAGGTTTTATTCCCCCTGACCATTCTCCTGGTTTTCAATTACATCTTTATGCTGATGATTCCCAGATTTACCCCTCTACACCAGGAATCCAGTCCCAAATCTCAGCTTCTTGTCTGACATTGCTGCCTGGATGTCCCTCCACCACCTTAAACTCAACGGGGCCCAGACAAAGCTCCTCATCTTTCCCACCAAACCCACGTCCCCTCTTCCTGTATTACTCAGGACAGCACTGCCATCCTCCCAGTCCCATTAACCCATAACCATGGGATCTCTAGCACTAAGCTTTCAAAAGGGAAACTTTGATAAAATGAGAAAAATAGTTTAAAATGTGCGGCTACAAAGGTTAAGAGTGTGCAACCAGCATAGACATTGTTCAAAAATACCATTTTAGACATGCAGTCCAGATGTATTCCACACTTAGGAAAGATGGAAAGAAGGCCAAATGATTGTGGACAAGATTAAAAAGTGAGGTGAAAGAGGCTATTTTAGCCAAAAATCTTCATTCAAAAATTGGAAGAAGGATCCGTCAGAAGACAAGAAAAAGCATAACATTGGCAAGTTAAATGTAAGACATTGATAAGACAGGCTCAGAGAGAATTTGAAAAGTAGTTGGCCATAGAAGCAAGAACTCATAATAAAAGCATTTTAAAATATATCCGAAGCAGGCAGCCTGTGAGGGTGTCAATTGGACTGTTAGATGGTCGAGGGGTAAAAGGGGTACTTAGGGAAGATAAGGCCATCGCAGAAAGACTAAATTAATTCTTTGCTTCGGTGTTTATTGAAGAGGTTGTTGGGGAGATACCTGTTCCAAGAACCAAATTATGGTGACCCTGGAAGATGTAGTAAGCCAGATTGACAAACTGAAGAATAGTAAATCGCCTGGACAGGTATATATATTTTATAAATGATCTGGAAAGGGGTATGATGAGGGAGGTGATCAAATTTGCGGAGTCACAAAATTATGCAGATTAGTTAAATCTCAAGCAGATTGTGATAAATTGCAGAAGGACCTTGTGAGACTGGAAGATTGGGCTTCAAATGGCAGTCAAAAAGCAAACAGGATGTTAGGAGTTATTAGGAAGGGAATGGCGAATAAAACAGAAATTGTCATACTGCCTCTGTATCGCTCCATTGTGAGATTGCATCTTGAATACTGTGTGCAATTCTTGGCACCATGTCTCAAAAACGATATAGTTGCACTGGAGAAAGTGCAGAGAAGGGACCAAAATGATAAAGAGCATGGAACAACTCCCTTTTGAGGAAAGGTTCAGCTTGGAGAAGAGATGGCTGAAGTGGGATATGATGGAGGTCTACAAAATCAAGAAAGGCCGTGAACAGGATAATGTAAATCGGTTATTTAATCTCTCAGATAATAGAAGGACTAGGGGGAACTACATGAAGTTAGCAAGTAGTTCATACAAATTAGTGAAAATTGTTTTTTACTCAATGCATAATTAAGCTCTGGAATTCATTGTTAGAGGATGTGGTTATGGTAGTTATTGAAACTGGGTTTAATAGGTCTGAAATTTCATTTTTTAGTTCTTTCAGAACTCTGGGGTGTACACCATCCGGTCCAGGTGATTTACTTTTCTTCACTTTGTCAAACTGGCCTACTACATTTTCCAGGCTCACCATAATTTGGTTCAGTTCATCTGAATCCTCACCCGTGAAAACAGTCTCTGGAATGGGTATCTCCCTATCATCTCTTTAGTAAACACTGAGGCAAAGAATTAATTTAGTCTTTCCACAATGTTTATCTTCCCTAAGTGCCCCGTTAACCCATCGCTCATCTAACGGTCCAACCAACTCTCTTGCAAGCTTTCTGCTTTGGATATATTTTAAAGTTTTTATTATGAGTTTTTGCCTCTACAGCCAACTACGTTTTCAAATTCCCTCTGAGCCTGGCTTATCAATGTCTTACATTTAACTTGCCAATGCTTATGCTTTATCTTTTTTTTTCTGATGGATCCTTCTTCCAATTTTTAAATGAAGATCTTTTGGCTAAAAATCCACCTTTCTGATGCTGCTGTTAAATCTTAGACCTGATTATTCCCCTTTACAGCCTCATTCATTTTTAACTATTTTCTTTATCAAAGAAATTCCCAAGTCCCTTTTGCCCTGTCTGTTTATTTTGATTAGATTGTAAGCTCTCCTGAGCAGGGACTGTCTCTTCTGTTTTGTACAGCACTGCATATGTTGAGGAGCACTATAGAAGTGCTAAGTAGTAGTGGTACAGTCTGAGTCCCCGTGTACTCCTGATACATCCTGGACAGCAGAGAAAACAATTAGGGGATAGGGCACCTTCACTTGCACTTTTAGGGCCTGATCTCAAGAAGAATTTCCCTGCATAAAACCTGGGATTGTGCCTGTAAATGGGCTTTTGAGCATTGCCCTCGGGTTGTGCGTGTAACAGCAAGAGAGGTGTGCTGGGGCGGGGATACTATTTACATACAGGCAGTGTAAATGCGTCTGCAGCCCTGGGATTCACCTGCACCGGATAATATTCAAAGCAGACTTGTGCGTGCTCTGTACACCCAAGCTTCAGCCTAAATGGGCCACTAAATCTCACCCACTTGAGATTAAAGTCACCCACACAGGTTTAGAGCAGGCCCCCAAAATGTCCCTCCCACCCCCAGAGAGCCTCTCTCTTGTCACCAAATTTGTGCAGGTTATGAAGTTACGCAGGGAGTCACAGAGGGGAAACTATAGAAAATCAGAACTTTACATTAAATATAATTCATCACTTAATCATCCTGCATGTGAACCATGGAAATAACTGGAAATGGGAGCCAGGTTCCTCCCCAGGACCCCAAACTCTTCCTGCCCTGCTATTTATTTGATTGATTGATTGTATTTTGTTAGTCTCCTAATTTGAAAAATCATCTCGATGCGATGCACACAGAGACATTGAAATATCTAATCGTATGTCAGGATTAGCACTACTGCTACTATTGATCATGTTTAAAGCACTACCAGTCATACACAGCGCTGCACAGACACACATAGGAGACGGTCCCTGCTCCAGGGAGCTTACAGTTAATAAGGCAAACATACACAACACACGTCTTCCAGAGTTTTCTTTATTATAGAGAAGTACTTGGGATTTAAAAGCAACATCAATAAGGCAAAGTTTTAAACTGGATTCACTTATGGCCAGAGAGGGAGCAAGAGCAAGGACTCAGGAAGTCTCTTCCAGGCACTCGGCAGAGCGAGGCAGAAAGCAGGGAATCGGAAGGAGGTGGTGGAGGAGAAAGGCACAGATTAGAGGAACGCGTTCACGAGGAAGGGAGAGAGAAGAGAAGAAAGGCAGTGAGGAGCTGCAGAGTGAGTGCATTTGTAGGGGAGGGAGAGAAGCTTGAACTGTAGGTGGAAGTGGACAGAGAGCCAATGTAGCGACCTGAGAAGAGGGGTTACATGATCACAGCGAGGTTAAAGAAAGAGAAGTCATGCAGCTGAATGTTGAAGAGATTGCAGGGGAGAAAAACGATTCAGCGGGAGGTCAGCAAGCAAGTTACAGAAGTCTAAGCAGGAGGAGATAAGAGAGGGGAGGAGGGTTTTGGCTCAGAGAGGAAGGGATAGATTTTAGCAGTGTTATAGAGGAGGAACTGAATCACTTTAGCAGTGTTTTGGATGTGCAGAAGGAGGGAGAGGCATCAAAGATGACCCAAGGTTAGGGGCTGAGCAAACCAGGAGGATGAGAGCACAGTGAGCCCTCCTGATGTGACAGAATCAGATGTTCCTGATGTTCTGGATAATGCTCTGTTAGATCCTGGGTTTTATTATTCAGATTTATCCAGGCAGAGACGTTTGATATTCTGTCTCTGGGATTAGACTTGTAAACCCGAGGTCCAGAAAGAAACTGAGTCCAGGGGAACAAGTCTGGCAGTTCCTGGGGATGAGGGGTCCTGGTGTCCCCTCTTCCATGATAAAATGTTATGAGATTAAAGCCAGCTGAGCCCCTCCACGTGTCTGAGTGTTTCTGGTTTATGTTTCAGGTGCCGGTGACGTTTGAGGACCTCGCTGTCTCTTTCTCTCAGGAGGAAGGAGGTTGTTTAGATGAAGGAGAGAAGGAGATTTCCAGGGATGTGAAGGAGAATTATGAGACCCTGAGCTCTGTAGGTAAGGATTGCATTATCTCCATTTTTAGTAAATGCAGGTAATGTTGTATAAAGTCACTTTTTTCCTGGGTCAGCTCCACACCAGAGATGTGCAGACAGGGCAGGATTTAGCATTTTCCCATAGATAAGCAGCATGAATAAGCCATGCTGTCTGGGAGTCCTCCGGGCAGCTAGGTGGCGATGCTCTCTTAGAACAGAGACTTTCAGTGCAGTCTGCCTGCTTGGATCCTCCCCCGCTTTCCCCATCCTCCTCAGTTCGTTTTTTTTCCGCGCGCCTGACTGCACTCGGAGCTCTTCTCCTCCTCAGCGAAACATTTCTCTGAAGTAAAAAAAAAGAGAAAAGATGTTAAACACAGGAAATCTGTGGGAAAGGTGTTGTTACCTATGCCTTGGACCCGACCACAACCAGGCAGCCTGTAGGGACTGCGGACGCATGCCCCCCCCCCGTGCAGCGGCAGAGGGCTGCCAAAATATCAGAACTGAGAGAAATGGTATCGGACTCGTATACCCCTTCGGAAGAGTTTGCTCTGTCTTCCCCTTAGCCTCGCAGGTGATGTCCCAGGCAGCAAGGGATACATCTGGCAGAAACACCGCTGGAAGCCCCCCCATCACCGCAAGACAGCCTCAGCTCAGTGCCTTCCCTTGGCCAACCTCTACCAATTCCTTCTCCGGGGGATCTTTCTTCCCCAGCCGTCCACGTCACCGGCATCCTCCACAGGGTACCCCTTTGATCCGGCGGAGGAACAACCTGAGCCGGTCTCTCCTCCGGAAGACTTGTCTTATTCGAAGTTTCTGGAGAAGGTGGGGCAATGCCGCAAGGTCGAGACAAGGAAAGTCCCTGACCCAAGAGCAGACGTCCTGGGCATCCTCAAAATTTTTGAGTCACCTGCGGAGCCCATGCCTTGCCCTCCCATGAAGTCCTAGACGCGGTCATGACCAGGGCCTGGGAAAACCCCCTTTGCGGGACCATCAACCTCTCGAAAGATGGACCTCAAATTTCGTATGAGGCAATCCTCGTACTACTCTGCAGTACAGCTTCCTCAGGCCTCTGTAGTCGTGGAGTCCACCATGCAGAGGGCTAAAAAATTTCGCCTTCACTCGAACACTCCTCCTGGGAAAGATTCGAAGTATTAGGTGACTTCGGAAAGAAGGCCTTTCAGTCTGGGATGCTCAGTGCGAAAATCCAGCAACACCAATTTTACATTACGTAATATTTATATGAGTGTCTGCAATCGTTGAAGCCCTTGCTTCAGGAGGCGTCCCCGGACCATCAACCCCCGGAGCAATTTCACAATTTGGAGGAGGGCTTGAGACATCTCTTGCGAACAGTATATGAGAGGTTCGGGACTTCGACTAAGTCCATGGCCAATGCCATCGCGGCCCAACGACTCGCGTGGATGTTCATGAGAAGCTCGCCAACTTGCCTTGTCTCCCAGATAACCTTTTCGGGGATTAATTTAGAGAAACGATAGCCCAGCTCAAAGAGCAGAAGATAGCAGTAATGTCCCTGGCTTCTCCTGCAGATACGGCTTCCTCGAGGCGGTACTTTACATCATCCCACAAACCATATTACCAGCGACAACCGTACAAGCTGTACCCGGCCTTCCAGCCTCTGCAATAAACTCCAACTCGTCCTCAGTCTTCCCAGCAACAGGGAGTTTGGCAACGCCAGCGCACTCCCCAGCTACCTCGTCCGCCTCAGGATCCCAACCCTCTAAACACTTCCAAGGTTTTTAGGGCAAATGCACCCATCGCTACCACTCCTGGTGGGAGGCAGGCTCACCCACTTTCTTCAGGCATGGAAGGACATAACATCCGACCTCTGGGTTCTACGTATCATACAGGAGGGCTACTCCCTCAATTTTCACTCCACCCCCTCCACTCCACACCTGGTGCCCCAGAAACACCTGTCAGCGCATTGCAGTCAACTGCAGCTGGAGATCAACAGCTTACTTCAGCAACAGCGGCGCAGTTCCACCAGGGCTTCTACTCCCAATACTTCCTCATACCCATGAAGTCAGGAGGGTTACGACCCATCCTAGACCTTCGATTACATACCGATGCACCCTATTTTCTGGTGGTTCCTATGCTTTACAGCCACTGGCCGCCATTTTCAGCACAAGGTGCTCCCATTTGGCCTCTCCTCAGCCCCCAGAGGGCTGCTACCGCTAGGCATTACCATATGCCTAGCGGTAGCAGTGGGTCACTCCGGGAGATTCAAGTATTCCCCTGGATGATTGGCTGCTGGTGGCCCTCAACCCACTGACAGTCGCCACTCCTTTTGCCCGTTTTTACCGCTGGGCCTAATTTAAATAATGAATCGCGCGCACTCGTCCTCCCAGCCCTATTAGCATGCCTCACCTCACCAAGGTATCCCTGACAGGGACCCAGACACCACGGACTACGAAGGGATGCAGGCTCTTTGGAGGATGGGGAAATCCCTCCAGGCTTGGAACCATACCGGACCATGTTTACAGTTTTTCCACAGAGATGAATTGCCGTGGCTGGTCTCCCAGATCCTGAAGACTCTGGAGTTCCAGGCACGGATCCTATGTCTGAGCCAAAGAAGAACCCATCCTGGTGTCTCTACAGAAAGCTTCTTGCTATTTCCTGATGCTGGAAGCATCCAGGAGTTGATTGACCTGGAATTGGATTTGCCCCGGAGCTAGCTCTAAAGGTTGTCGTGCATTGAAGGCCTTATACCCTCTGGACCCGGCAGCCAAACAACACCTGTATTTCCCGAAAGTGTACAAGCCTGGTCTACGCCATTTGAAGCGAACAACTATCCCAGTAGAGGGAGGAGCAGCCTTGAAGGATGCACACGATAAGCAGCTGGAGTCCATCCTTAAACAAGCCCTTTGACGTGACAGCAATGAAGCTGCAGTTCGCTTCCTGTTCTGCCCTGGTGGCTCGCTCGTGTCTGCTTCTCCCAAGAGGCAGATAGCTCAGGGACACATTCCAGAGAGGCGATGGAGCCTGCTGCAGCATTCCTAGCAGATGCAAGCTCTGACCTAGCTGCGGTCCTTGGCCAGAGAGGTAGCCTCAGTGATGGAGGCCAGAAGGCAACTATGGCTGCGAAATTGGTCAACGGACGCAACCTCTAAGGCCAAACCTCACAAAGTTGCCCTTTAAGGATCCCTCTATTTGGAAGTGAATTAGAAAGTTGGGCAGTAAATGGGGTGAATCTCCAGGGTCACGGCTACTGGAAGATAAGAAAAAGAAGGTTGCAGCACCCCTCACCTATGAAGGTCGGACCAGGGGCTCCCAGCTTTTTTGGCCCTACAGAAACTCGCCATTTCAGACATCTTGACCTTCAGGAAGGTCTCGGTCCTTTCGGAGCCATCAACCAAAAAGAGGAACTGTTCGGGCTCAAGTTTGACCCGAACTCCCAATGAAGTTTTGGACGGCCAATCCTAGGACAGAGGAGATAGGGAGCCGACTATCCCTCTTCTTTCAGCGGGGGTCAAGATCACGTCGGACAAATGGTTCGGACATTCATTTCGAGAAGGATACGCTCTGGAATTCCGCAAGCATACCTCATTGATCGACCTACTGACCACATCCCACAACGCGAAGGTTCCCTGATTCTTCCAGTCGCAGAAGAGATCAGCACTCCCAAGGGATCGATGTGCTGGTCCAGACCTGGCCAGAGGAGGGACTTAATTACGCCTTCCCTCCGTGGCCTCCAACTGGGCAAGATCATTCGCAAGGATCAAACGCCACAGAGGATTAGTCCTTCTGGTGGCCCCGGATTGGCCCTAATGCCCGTGGTATGCAGATGTGGAAGCTTCTGGTGGAGAACCCTCTATACCTCCATCCGCACAGGGACCTTCTCCAACAGGTCCGATCCTTAATGAGGACTTAACTCAGTTTTGTCTTACAGTCTGGCCCTTGAGAGGGCTTGCCTGACGAGCGTGGATATTCAGCAGCAGTAATTGCCACCTTGCTCTGCGCGTGGAGGAAGTTATCGACATCCTTGATGTACATGTGGATCTGGAGAATATTTGAGGCCTGGTGCAAGGACACGAACTCTCTCCTCAGTCGATAAAGATCCCCATGATTCTGGAATTCTTACAGGATGGCCTGAACAAAGGACTGACCCTCAACTCTTTGAAGGCAGGTGGCGGCTCTCTCCTGTTCAGAGGTGCGGTGAATGTAGCCTGCCAGTCCATTTCCTTACCATTCTTAGATGGACGCAAGGACTCGGAAGACTACCACCTCCTACGCCACTTAAACGTCAGTAGGCTGTTAGTACAATATCTCGAATTTACAAACCGCTGTGCAAGACGGACCGCTTGTTTGTGGAAGGAAACAAGGTGAAGCAGCTTTGCGAGCTACCATAGTTCGCTGGATTAAGGAAGTGTTCACGGGAGCTTATGTAGCAGCAGGGAAGCCTTTACCCCTTCAGGTTAAAGCTCATTACACTAGGGCCCAGGCAGTATCCTGGGTGGAAGCTAAGCTACTGTCTCTCGTCAACATCTGCCAAACAGTGACGTGGGCCCTCCTTCCACACCTTCTCCAGGTTCTATCGCCTGGACGTCCAAGATACAGCCTTTGCGAGGGTGGTGCTAACTGGACCACTGGTAGCCTCCCACCCTGTTCAGGAGTAGCTTTGTACATCCCATTGGTCCTGAGTTCATCTGGCTACACACTAGAAATGGTGATAATTTTGTTTTCCTTCGTGTAGACAGATGGACTCAGCATCCCGCCCATGGCTGCCATGAAAAGTACCAAGCATACGCACATGAATCTCGATCCCAAAGAGGTTACGGGTAAGCCATCACCCTATCCCTAGATCTGGGCATCTGTAATATTGCTGGGATTCAACGCTTATGTTTGGGTGAGTACAGTTACGGTCACCAGTTTTAATCACGTTCTTAATCAAGTTCTTAAATTGTATTCAGGTTTTTCAGTAGTATGTCCACAGTGGCTTTTGAAGAGAATACTGAAGGGCTGAGGTCACTGCAAGGGTGTATCTAGGGTGACATCAGCTTTGAAACCTGGCTCCGTCTCCATCTGCTGGCAGGGGAGCACATAACCCATTGGTCCTGAGTCCATCTGTCTACATTAAGGAAAATGAAATTATCAGGTAGGTAATTTCTCCATTTGATGTCTTCTAAGTTAGGACTTTATGAGGCACTGATATCATTGAGGGCTGAAGGGACAGGGATGCTTCTGTTCCCTCTGCTCGTGCGTACTGATTGCTACTAACATGTAAGAAAGCCTTTACTTTCCCGGCGTGTAGCCAGATGGACTCAGAACAAGTGGGTATAGTGTGCTCGTGCTAGCAGTTGGAGACTGATCTGACGTCAGCACGGGTACATATACCCCCACAGGAAGTGAAGCCATTCAGTAATTTCCATCTCCAAAGTAGTTTGGAGAGCCTGCACGCTCGCTGAGCGTGTTTTCCAATACTACTTTCTACTTTCCAAAATTCTCAGACGACGAGCCCCCGCAGTCTGCGGTTAATATGCTCGGGTCCCTCCCCCAGTCGAGTTTCCCGAGGTGATTTCCGTGGTCCCTCGGAGGTTTTAGGCCTCAGTCCAGTGGCCGATCGTGGCAGGGATCTAGCCCCCGAGCAAGAAGGGCTCGGGCCTGGCTGAGAGGCGCCTCGGTCCTGGCGTGGACTTAGCCCCGAGCGAGATGAGTTCGGCGGCTTAGAGGCAGCGGGTGCACTTCCTCGAGCGCGGCGGTGAAGGTATTTCCCCTCTCCCCCCCCCGCAGCCGGAGACAGCCCGGGTTACAGCCGGGAAGCGCCGAGGATCAGGTAAGGGCTACATCTCTTACTTTTGGTCTCCGAGGTACGAGGATCGGCGGCGTTGCCGTGGAGGTCGCCATTTTGCCTGCCTTGTTCAGGTATTGACCCGCCCACAGATAGGTGCACAACGCAGCATATATATATATTGCTAAGCGTATGTTAAGCGCATATTGTTTATTGCTGACGCATATTATTGAGCGCATACTGTTTATTATTTAGCGTATATTGCTGAACGCATATTATTGAGCGCATATTGTTTATTATTGAGCGCATATTGCTGTCCGCATATTATCGAGCGCATACTGTGGAGTATTGAGCGCAGACTGCTGAACGCATACTATTGAGCGCATATTGTTCTTGGGCTCATTATTATTCTTGAGCGCATATTGCTGACAGCTTTAGCGCCGGCGCCATGGCACACTTAAAACGCCCCGGCGTCTCTAGAGGTGGCACCTCCTGATTCCGGCATGAAAGCTCTTGGCCTGTGCTCAGCGTGCCAGCTTAGAGCCACACAGAGCGAAGAGCCAGACTCCCTTTCTGCCCAATGTGAGGAGGCAGTGGGAGCCTCGGGCCAGGACCAGTCTCAACTGAGGTTTACCGACAGTTTCCCCCAGGGGCCACCCCGGACCTAGCGGGCCGTTTCGAACAGCCAGGAATCCCGGGGGACTTGGTACCCCGACGGCTGGAGAACTGCGTCCATTTCCTGGGTGGACTTATTTAAGGGGATCCACGCCTTTGTACAGATGCAGTCGGCTTCCCGGCCTAGACCCGCTGCTGCTGCCCTGGCTGACCCTGCCCTCAGGCCTTCTCGCCCTTATCGTGAACACCAGCCTCCGGGCAGTCCGGCTCATGCGGACCCTGATATCTCGGAGGACGAGTACGAACCCCCTGAGGAGGGGGAACTTCCCTGGGGATAGAGCCATATCGAACTATGAGGCAGTTCTTTCCCAAGGAAGATCTCTCTGACCTGGTCTCTCAGTGCCTGACGGAGTTGGCTATTCCAGGCCCCAGCACTATGGAGGCATCTACGCAGAACCCCCTGCTGGAGGGTCTTCGTCCCACAGCCCGCCATTTTCCCTTCCTGCAAGCGGCGCAACAGCTGATAAATTTGGAGTGGAATGCGCCGGAGGCCTCATTCAAAGGGGGTCGGGCCCTGTCCGGCATGTACCCCCTGGACCCGGCAATCAAGGATATGCTGGTGTGCCCTAAGGTGGACGCCTTGGTTAGTGTTGTGGTCAGGCGCACTACCATTCCAGTGGAGGGGGTGCGGCCCTCAAGGAGGCTCATGACCGACGCCTGGACGCCATCCTGAAACAAACCTTTGAGGTGGCAGCTCTGTCTCTACGAATCGCAACCTGCTGCACAGTGGTGACGCGTTCCTGTTTGTCACAGGTCAGGAACAATGCTCCGGCAGAGGACATGGAGTCCGCCCTCTCGTTCCTTACGGATGCCGCCTCCGACCTAGTCCGTACAACAGCCAAGGGGGTCTCCTCCTCAGTAGCAGCCAGGAGGCAGCTCTGGATTCGGAATTGGTCAGCCGACGCTCCTTCTAAGACACGTCTCACTAGAATGCCATTTAAGGGTTCTCTCCTGTTCGGCAGCGACCTAGAGAACCTGGCCAGCACATGGGGCGCCTGTCCAGTACCTCGACTGCCGGAAGATAGGTCCAAGAGGAGCCAGCGCATCTTTCCGAGGCCCTCCAGAGGTAGAAGCTCCCAACGCTTCACTCCCTATAGGAGGCGCTACCAGGCACCTCGTCCTCAGGCCAGGAACCAGTCCTTTCGGACCAAGCAGCGTAAGAGGGGAGCCGGCTCGGGGTCTGGTCCTGGCCGCGCTTCACAATGAGATTCAGCCGATCCATCAGGGGGACGGAGCCATAGGGGGCAGGTTAACCCTCTTCTACCCCAGATGGGTCGAGATTACGTCGGACCAGTGGGTCCTCGCCATCATCCGAGTGGGCTATTATCTGGACTTCCATCACACCCCTCCGGACAGGTTTGTGGACTCTGCTCACCACAGATGCCAGCCTGAGCGGATGGGGAGCACACTGCGAAGAGCTCACCGCCCAGGGGCGGTGGAGCAGAGAAGAGTCGGGGTGGAACATCAACCGTCTAGAGGCACGGGCAGTCCGGTTAGCCTGCCTGCAATTTGCTCCCAGACTACGGAACAGAACAGTCAGAGTGATGTCAGACAACGCCACCACGGTGGCATACATCAACCGACAGGGCGGAACCAGAAGCCAACAGGTGTCTCTAGAGATAGCCCCATTGATGGCTTGGGCAGAGGCGAATCTCCAGGACATCTCCGCCGTCCACATTGCCGGAAGGGACAACACCGCGGCAGACTTCCTCAGCTGGGAATGTCTAAATCCGGGAGAATGGCAGCTGTCCCCACAGCCTTCCAGATGATTGTGGATCAGTGGGGGACTCCGGATATGGACCTGCTAGCGGACAGGTCCAATGCTCAGGTACCCAGATACTTCAGCCGCAAGCGAGATCCGTTCTCTCACGGGATCGACGCCCTGGTTCAGCCATGGCCTCCAGGGACCCTGCTATACGCCTTTCCTCCATGGCCCCTGCTGGGCGCCCTTATACACAAGATTCAGAGGCACAGAGGCCTAGTTTTTCTAGTGGCACCGGACTGGCCAAGAAGATCCTGGTACGCGGACATGAGAAGACTACTGACAGGGGAGCCTCTTCCCCTGCCTCCGCTCGGGGACCTGCTGCTTCAAGGTCCCATCCTCCACGAGGATCCAGCTCAATTCTCTCTTACGGTCTGGCCATTGAGAGGTCTAGACTGAAGAAAAGAGGTTACTCGGAGCCAGTGATAGATACACTCCTCCGAGCGCGCAAGTTTTCCACATCCCTCACCTACATAAGGATCTGGAGAGTATTTGAAGCCTGGTGCGACACTCGTGGCACCAATCCACATGCGACTACTATCCCTATTGTTCTGGATTTCCTGCAGGATGGGTTTCAGAAGGGTCTCTCCCTAAGCTCCATCAAGGTTCAGGTGGCTGCGCTGTCTTGCTACGGTCCCAGAGCTACAAGCGCTGTCCTGCCGTGACCCCTTTCTCAGAATCCACACCTGAGGCTATCCATCTTCACACGGTTCCCTCCTTTTTACCTAAAGTAGTCTCACAATTTCACCTCAACCAAACCATATCCTTGCCTACCACGGCGGGTTTGAAGAAATCAGAAGAAGGGCGTTTGCTACGCCATCTCGATATCGGCAGATTGCTGCCCAGATACCTGGAAACGACAGAAGCAGTACGAAAGACGGACCATCTGTTCGTCCTTCACAGCGGGAAAAAACAAGGAGAAGCGGCCTCACGGCCCACCATCGCCCGCTGGATCAAAGAAGTTATCAGAGCGGCCTACGTAGAAGCCGGGAAGTCACCGCCTCTGCAGGTCAAGGCTCATTCTCCCAGAGCGCAGGCGGCCTCTTGGGCAGAATCTAGGATGCTGTCGCCTGCGGAGATATGTAAGGCGGCGACGTGGTCCTCCCTCCATACCTTTACCAGATTTTACCGTCTGGATGTCCAGGCCAGGGAGGACACAGCATTTGCGAGGGCAGTCCTGAATGGACCTCGGGCAGCCTCCCGCTCAGTCCAGGAGTAGCTTTTTGTACATCCCACTTGTTCTGAGTCCATCTGGCTATACGCTAGGAAATGTTGAGATTACTTACCTGATAATCTCCTTTTCCTTAGTGTAGACAGATGGACTCAGCATCCCGCCCGGCTGCCAGTATACATGGTTTTCACTGATTCAAGGTAAGCCTTATCACTTCTTATATGAGTGCGTCCACTCTACCAGGTGTCGACATCTTCCGGTTGGGAACGCTGGCTGTCTCCAGCTACTTTCAATCGGTCAGGGGAATCCTGTTTTCACTAATTATTCTGATCGGTCAGTACACATATATCCATAACAGCTTTGCAAGGAAGATTATTGAGTGGCTTCACTTCCTGTGGGGGTATATGTACCTGTGCTGACGTCAGATCCATCTCTAACTGCTAGCACGAGCACACTATACCCACTTGTTCTGAGTCCATCTGGTCTACACTAAGGAAAAGGAGATTATCAGGTAAGTAATCTCAACATTTCTCTTGCTCTTCCAGTTGATTTCAGTGTGATTTGAGTTCAGAAAGCATTTGCAAAGATTATTGTTTAAAGATGTTTTTAATTTATCAATTTTATATTATGTTGTTCTATTTGATTTGTGATTGAATGTGTGTGTATCTTTGTAATCCACCCTGAATGATTTCATTGGAGGAGGCAGGGTATAAGTTTATAAATTGTATAGATAAAAAAAATAAACCACAGGAGTTTTCAGAGGCTTCTCCTAAAGCTTCTGCTACATCACAGAATTCTGTAATATCAGAAATCCCATGTGCTCATTATATGATCCTTCAAAATGTTTGATCCCAGGCCATTGATAGCTTTCCATTCCATTGTCATATCACATGACTAATTCCTTTTTTTTTTTTTTATATCCAGCAAGCAATGAGGTCATACAGGAAGAGGAGAATAGAGAAGAACACCCTATAGTACTGGCACTTACACCAAGACAATCAAGAAATGTCTGTGAGAATCTTTCCCAGATTACTGATGGGGGAGACACGAGCCAAAATCAGCAGGAATTGGACAAGAAGTGGCGAGACCCTACAGGAAACTCACTGGATGGAGTCACTGCATGTGAGAGAAGTGACAGGGAGCTCAGAGATATCCCTGAGCACCAGAGACCTATGAGAGCAGAGATAACCTTCCAGAGTAATAACAGTGATCAAATGACTTCTGACCTCACCCAGATTGACCTGAGCGAAATGAGACCCATTCAAAATAATAACAGTAATCAAATGACTTCTGCCCTCCGGCAGAGAGATGAGGAAGGGAAGAAATCCTTTGCTAGGAAATGTCATTTTGTATTGCACCAGAAAACTCACTCAGGAGCGAGACCTGTTTCATGTACTCAGTGTGGAAAATGTTTCAAACAGAAGTTAACCCTGAAATTACACCAGAGAATCCACATTCAGGGGAACACTTTCACTTGTATTGAATGTAAGAAAAACTTTTTTAGCAGGGAATCCTTACTAATACACCAAAGAACGCACACAGGTAAGAGATCCTCATCTTGCCCTCAAGATGGAGAAGCTTACAGCTCCGAGTTCTGTTTATTAAATCCCCCAGAAAATGGAGAAAGAGAGAACATTTTCATCTTCTGAAAGAGGAGAAAACATCATTCAAAAGCAAGACCTAATAATAAATGAAAAATCACAGAGAGAAGAAAAATTATGCATGTGTACTGATGGTGACAGAAACTTCAATGAGAGAGATATGTTCACAGGAGAACTAAAATTCCAAACAGGGGAGAGAGCAATTTCAACTAGTGAAGGCAATAAAATCTTATGTTACGAGAAAGTCTCTTCAAGAAATGGAAAAAAGCATGATGAGCAACCATTGTCTTGCTTTCAGGCTGAAAAATATTTCAATAGGAAGGCAACCATCCCACAGCAGAGGAAAATGCCTAAAGCAGAAAGTCAATATGTATGTACTGAGTGTAGTAAAAGCTACAAGCAAAAGTATAATCTCATAATCCACCAGAGAATCCACACTGGAGAGAAACCATTTACATGTCATGAGTGTGGTGAAAGCTTTAGTGCAAAGGCCAGACTCAAAGACCATCAGAGACTCCACACTGGAGTAGAACCATATACATGTACTGAATGTGGTAAAAGCTTCAGGCAGAAACATTATCTCACAATTCACAAGAGAATCCACACAGTAGAGAAACCATTTGCATGCTCTGATTGTGATAAATGCTTTAAGACAAAGGAAGAAATCAAAATCCACACTGGAGTAAAACCATATACATGTAGTGATTGTGGTAAAATCTTCAGGCAGAAGCATTCTCTCACAATTCACAAGAGAATCCACACAGGAGAGAAACCATTTGCATGCACTGAGTGTGATAAGTGCTTTAGGACAAAGGGAGAAATCAAAATCCACCAGAGAATCCACACTGGAGAGAAACCATTTACATGTACTGAGTGTGGTAAAAGCTACAGGCAGAAGCATGATCTCACAATTCACAAGAGAATCCACACAGGAGAGAAACCATTTACATGTCTTGAGTGTGGTGAAAGCTTAGTGCAAAGGACAGACTCAAAGACCATCAGAGACTCCACACTGGAGTAAAACCATATATATGTACTGAGTGTGGTAAAAGCTTCGGGAAGAACCAAAATCTTATAATGCACCAGAGAATCCACACTGGAGAGAAACCGTTTGCATGTGCTGAGTGTGGTAAAAGCTTCGGGAAGAATCATAATCTCATAATGCACCAGAGAATCCACACTGGAGAGAAACCATTTACATGTACTGAGTGTGGTAAAAGCTTCAGGCAGAAGCATTATCTCACAATTCACAAGAGAATCCACACAGGAGAGAAACCATTTGTGTGCTCTGATTGTGATAAATGCTTTAAGACAAAGGAAGAAATCAAAATCCACCAGAGAATCCACACTGGAGAGAAACCATTTACATGTACTGAGTGTGGTAAAAGCTTCGGGAAGAACCAAAATCTTATAATGCACCGGAGAATCCACACTGGAGAGAAACCATTTGCATGTACTGAGTGTGGTAAAAGCTTCGGGAAGAATCAAAATCTTATAATGCACCGGAGAATCCACACTGGAGAGAAACCATTTGCATGTACTGAGTGTGGTAAAAGCTTCGGGAAGAATCATAATCTCATAATGCACCAGAGAATCCACACTGGAGAGAAACCATTTACATGTACTGAGTGTGGTAAAAGCTTCACGCAAAAGCATTATCTCATAATCCACCAGAGAATCCACACTTGGGAGAAACCATTTACATGTACTGACTGTGGTAAAAGCTTCAGGCAGAAGCATTATCTCGTGATTCACAAGAGAATCCACACATGAGAGAAACCATTTTGCATGCTCTGATTGTGATAAATGCTTTAAGACAAAGGAAGAAATCAAAATCCATCAGAGAATCCACACTGGAGTAGAACCATATACATGTACTGAGTGTGGTAAAAGCTTCAGACAGAAGACATCTCTCATATGGCATCAGAGAATCCACATTGGAGTGAAACCAAGTCCTTGTACTTTGTGAGGTAAAAATTTCAGAACAAAGGACAAACTTTCAAGTCACCTGAGAAGGCACACAGGAGTCTAATGAATTCACTCAGTCTCCTATAGAAATTGAAATGGTAGACTGGACTGATAAGGATCTTAAATAATTGTAAGCAAGAAGAATGAAATTTCCTCTGCGCTCAGGCAGGCCGATCTGGGCGAGTGGCTTATGCACCTCTACCAGCAGATGGAAATGGATTAAAAGCTGACATCACATAGAAAGCCAGAATTGGCCTCACGACGCTAATGCGCCCGCTTCCCGAATGAGGGCTAATATGTCCCAATATTCATGGATATAATATAGTTATCTGTTATGTTGTATTCGGGATTGGCTGGGCAATACGATGTCCTAATTCCGAAAAATCTACTCCGAGATTGGTGCGCCCCATTGGACTTGCGTAACCTTCTGATAGCTCCCAAGTCCTCTCTTCCAGCCCACAACCGAAACCTTCCCTATTTTATAGCCTGTTGCACAGCATGGAAACGCCTATGCTCGCAGCTGCGTCTGCATGGCGGACATTGATCTTTGCATCGATTGTGGGACTTCCAACAAAACCCGGCGTTCCTCCTCTGGAAAGAAGCAGGCCTTACCCGTGTCTCCCAATTACTCGACGCCTCTGGATCTCAGCTCTGTACCTTCACAGACCTGCAGACACATTTTGAGATTTTGCCGAGAAGTTTTTTCACATATCTCCAAATAAGATTCATTCCTTCTTTTTTTTTTTTTTATTTAAACTTTATTTGAGAAAGAGTAAGCAGAATATACAGTACAACAAAGAACAATATGTAACCATAATTGTACAAATATTCACAATCAACAAAAGGAATAAACTGATAAAGCAACTGGATCTCTGTTTGCCTCTTTAAATCCCCCCTCCCCCCTTGGGATCTTACAGAAATTAAGTTCAAGCCGGGTTCTATAAAATGTTATTTGTTACAGAATTTATTAAATAAATAAAAAAAAACAGTTCAGGCAACCGACTGATTCTGTCTCCAAAGTAAATAAGGATTCCAGATACGGTGAAATAACCCTAGTTGTTTCTGTCTGTGGGCCGTTATTTTACTAAGAGTAAAAAGCGTAGAAACACGGGATTGGATCTTAACCAATGTAGGCAAGGCCATGTCTTTCCAGTGAAAAGCTATTTCACATCGAGCCGCAGTGGCCACTAGTTTAATAAATTGCTGAAGCGATCTGTCCCCCTGAGGGCATGCAGAATTCAATAAGACTACTGAGGGTGTAAGAACAATAGCTGTTTGGGTGATATCTGTTAGCCAGCTGGCCAAGGCCCTCCATAACTGTGTAATAGTTGCACACTCCCACCAAAGGTGGAAGAAAGTCCCCTCTCCCCCACAGCCCTTCCAGCATCTGTCAGGAGTTGCGGGATATATTTTATGCAACCTAACGGGAGTAAAATACCATCTGTATAATAGTTTAAAACTGTTTTCAATAAGCGTAGCAGATGTCAAACCTTTGCTACCGGTAAGGAAAAGTTCATCCCAAAAGTCCTCTCCTTGGGAGGATCCTAGGTCACACTCCCAAGAGTTGATAAATGCCGGTTTTACTTGTAAGCCCTGAACAAGTAATTTATAAATTTTTGACATGAGTCTTTGGACTTTGCTGACTTACAATAATTTTCAAATAAGGTTACTGTTTTAGCTAAATCAAGTTGTATACCAGATGTGCGTAGATAGCTACTTAGTTGTAAATAATGATATAGTTCAGTCTGTGGTAGTTCAAATCTTAACTGTAAAGTCGGGAACTCTACCCAGTTAGCATTTTCACATAATTGGCCGTAGCTATATTTGCCTTTAGCCAAGATCGAAAAACTGTAGACGCCTTACCCTCTAAAAAATCCTTTTGATAAAATGGGGAAGAATTAACGGAACAAATCTTTTCGCCCACAAGCGTGGGTTTCCATTTGTGCCAAATTTGTAGAGTATGTTGAATTGGGGTTGATAAATTGTCCATTTTGGGCCAGAATCTACGGGACTGCCAAAGTAGGTTTGCTAGTGGAGTTGACCCAGAGAGTTCTTGTTCCAAGATTGTCCAAGGTTTGTGAGAAGATGTCCTGTGCCAATCTACTACAACCCACAGCTGGGCCGCTGCATGGTACCTTAAAAGATTGCGGACGGCAAGACCGCCCCTTTCCTTGGGTTGATATAAAACCTTTTGGGCTACCCTAGGGTGCTTTCCCTGCCATAGAAATTTCATAATTCTACGCTGCCATTTTAGCAAGATGGCAGTAGGAATATTACAGGGAATAGTTTGGAACAAATAACTAATCCTAGGTAGTATATTCATCTTGAAGTTGGCGATACAGCCCAGCCAGGAGATGTGGTAACGATTCCATTCTGCTGTGTTCTGTACCATTTGTAGAGGCTTGGTATAAGAAGCTGGGAGGCCTAGTAGTAGTGAGTTGCAATAATCTAGTTTGGAGAAGATTATTGCTTGCAAGATTGTTCTAAAGTCCTGAGCGTGGAAAAGTGGCTTTATTCTTTTCAGAATATGTAATTTGTGGAAGCAATCTTTGGTGGTTTGGTTAATGAATGGTTTGAGGTTGTCGAAGATGGCTCCTAGGTCTCTTACGTGAGCAGTTTGAAGGAGGGCTGGTGGCTTTGAATGTGTGTTGTTGTTTTATTGAATGTGTTTTGAATGTGTTTTATTGAATGTGTGTTGTTGTTTTATTGAAGCCAATGGTTCAATAAATAAAGCAAATAATAAAGGTAGGAGTGGGCACCCCTGCTGAGTGCCTCGCTCCACCGGGAAGAACGTGGAGTAACCACCATTCACTTTAATACAGGCACATGGATTATCGTATAACTTTTGAATCCAATTTATTAAAAAAACTGCCAAATCTCATTTTTGTAAAGCTTGAAATAAAAAGGGCAAGTGGACAAATCAAAAGCTTTATCTGCATCCATGGCCATAAATAAAAATAGAATCTTATGACGTTTGACCCACCATAGAGAGTTCAATAGTTTACGAATGTTATCAGATGCCAAACGGCCAGGGATAAACCCTGCCTGATCTGCGTGATTAATCTGTGCAATATAGACATTAAGCCTGTTGGCCAATATTTTGGCTAATAATTTGAGGTCTATATTGAGCAAAGATATGGGCCTATAGGAGCCGTATTGTGTGGAGTTGCGGCCTGGTTTTGCGAGAACAGTTATTCCGGCCACATTCAAATTGGGGCTTAAAATACCTTCCGTTCGGAGAGCATTGAACATGTTGGTGAGAGGTACAAGTAAGTCACCTGCAAAACACTGATAAAATCTGGCAGTGTAACGGTCTAAACCTGGTGATTTATTCGTTTGACTTGCTTAATGCGTGGAAAGTGCTTATGCACTTTCCACGCATAGCCAGCATAGCTCTCTGCTTCAACGGCAGGGGAGAAAGTCTGTTACTTCACTTTCAACGCATAGCCAGCATAGCTCTCTGCTTCAATGGCAGGGGAGAAAGTCTGTTACTTCACTTTCAACGCATAGCCAGCATAGCTCTCTGCTTCAACGGCAGGGGAGAAAGTCTGTTACTTCACTTTCAATGCATAGCCAGCATAGCTCTCTGCTTCAACGGCAGGGGCAATGTAGAAAAGAGGATCTATATATAGACAACAATCAACAAGGACTGAATTACATAGTCGAGTAACAAAAGCATGGGTGTAGCTTGCTTATTGAGGTGGTTACTACCCTAACTAAGCTACATATTCAGTTAGATGCAGTTCCAACACTGCTCTCTACATTAATGGTGGGGTGGAAGGGAAATAGAACTAAAAGGTACTAAGAGCCAAGCGTAACAAGTAAGAGGAAAAAAAAAAAAGTGCATAGCTTGCTGGGCAGACTGGATGGGCCGTTTGGTCTTCTTCTGCCATCATTTCTATGTTTGTAAAACCTCCACTTCCATAATTTCCTTATCAAGCAATGCACGAGCTTCCTTCGGTAAATTAGGTAAAGTGATATCCTGTAAAAAAACAGGAATATCTTTGGGATTAATATTCATATTATGTGTGTATACCTCTGAGTAAAAATGCCAAAACCTTTGACTGATATCGTCGTTCGATGTGAGCATAATACCCTGCTCCTCTCTGACTTTAGTAATAATATTTTGCAGGCGCTTGGCTCTCAACTTGTTCGCAAGTAGCTTCCCTGCCTTGTTGCCTCCCTCGAAGTATAGCTGTTCTACTTGTTCCAGCTCATAGGCAATTTTAACCGCATCTAATGCCCCAATCTGTGATCTACAAGAATCTAATGCCAAACCCAGCTCTTTAGTGGGATCTAGTTTATGCTTACGTTCGAGTTCTAATAAATGTGTTACTAAGGTTTTACGCTCCTGTAATTCCATTTTTTTAACGTATGAAGCGCGAGCAATGAACGTCTCCCTAATAACTGCTTTCCGATGCAGAAGCTACAGCAAGCAAGGGCGCCTGGAAGCTTCGATCGCTTATAGTGCGGATGCACTTTATGATCTGTTACGGACTTTGGCCTAATCCATGGTGTCGGCTCAACTGGCTCCTGTGGTTAAGAAACTGGTCGGCGGATATTTCCTCCAAGGCTCAGCTGGGATCGTTGCCTTTCAAGGGGTAAATTGCTTTTTGGTAAGGACCTCGAGGATATGATTCAATCCCTGGGGGAGAACAAGGTTCCCTGACTGCCAGAAGATAGGCCCAAGTCGAGGGGCTCCTTTTCTTCACGGTCTCGATTCAGAGGGAATCGCAGATTTCGTCCGTCCAGAGCTCCAGGTTCTTCCTTTCAGCAAGCGTCAGGTCGCCAACAATCATTCCAGTCTCTGAAAGCCGCCTTATCTAATGCTCCAGCATTAGGGCTTCCAGACTACGGAAAGGATTTTTATTTCACATGTCATGAGGTTGCAGCTGTAGCAGCTGGAGTGGTAACCCAGGACCATGGAGGAAAAAAGAAACCCATTGGGTATTATTCAGCCCAGCTAGATTCTGTGCCATCTGCCTTTCCTGTTTGCCTAAGGGCTGTTGCTGCAGCAGCCCTGATGGTAGAAACATCTCAATCATTAATTCTCTGCCACCCTTTGCATCTCTGTTTACCACATGCTTTGTTCACAGTTTTAAATAATGCAAAGACCCAGGTAATCACTTTGGAAAGCATGATGAGGTATGAACTCCTTTTACAATCAGGAAATATTATCTTTCATCACTGCTCTGCTCTCACCCCTCCTACTTTACTACCAGAAATAATTGACTTAGAAACCCCAGACCATGGCTGTGCAATGCTAATGGAATATGAACTGAAGCCCAGGGAAGGTTTAACAGATATCCCTCTTGCTAATGCTGACGCAGTTTATTTTGTAGCTGGCTCTGCTCTCCATGATGATACAGGTTCACTGAAGGTTGGATATGCTGTATGTACCCAGTGGGAAGTGCTAGAGGCGGGACCTCTCACTCATGCACGTTCAGCACAGACCGCAGAATTGGTAGCCCTCACTCGGGCTTGTTTTAGAGGAAAGGGATTACGTCTTTCTGTTTACACTGATTCTCGTTATGCCTTTGGGGTGGTTCATGACTACGGGACATTGTGGAAAATGAGAGGGTTTTTAACAACTAATGGGGAAATAATTAAGAATGGGTCTTTTGTTAAAGAATTACTAGAAGCTATCCTGTTGCCTCTTGAGCTGGCAGTAGTTAAATGGGCTGGACATAGCAAAGAAGATTCAATTGTAGCCAAAGGGAATAACTTGGCAGATCAGGCAGCCAAACATGCAGCTCTGACCAACAATACTGTGGGGAATGCGGGATGCCATTTGTTAACACACACACACCACATAGAGAAAACAAAGACTTTAGTATTAAAAATTTGAGTCAGTGGCAGGCGCAGGATAAGGATTATTGGAAGCTGTGGGCAAAAGGAGGGGCCACCGCCCAAAATCATGGACAAGATCGAGTATGGTTTGGCCCAAATGGCGAAGTAGTGGCCCCCCCGACATATACTGCCCCATATCTTACTCTCTATACACCAGGCAGCCCCTGCAGCATTAGTGGGCATGTTCTTTCATCACTGGTGGGGATTGGTCTCAGCAGTTAGGGCTCTGGCTATTACCATATGTTCTCAGTGTATGCAATGTAATTTGTACAAAGCTTGGTCATCACACCCGCACACCTAAAACGCCCCCTAGGCCCTTTCTTGCAAATCCAAATTGATTTTATCGAATTGCCTCTATGCCAAAATTACAAGTACGCTCTAACAATGATTTGCTGTTTCTCAGGGTGGGGGGAGGCTTTCCCAGTAGTAAAGGCAGATGCAATTTCTGTAGCTAAGATTCTGCTGAGAGAGTTTATTCCAAGGTATGGAATTCCAGAATCAATTGATAGTAATCAAGGGACACACTTCATAAATGACATAGTAATATCGTTAAGTAAGGCGTTAGGCATCTCTCTGATTCCATACCCTCTACAGACCCCAAGCCTCTGCCCTTATAGAAAACTTCAATAGCAGGCTAAAAACTAAATTGGGCATTATCATGGCTGCAATGAATTTAACTTGGCTACGGGCTCTCCCTTTAGCACTAATGGCCCTGTGGGCATCACCTCATTCCAAGACAGGGCTTACCCCATTTGAGAAAGTCACTGGACGACCAATGGCTATTGGTCCTATACCGAAACCCTCTACCGCCCTCACATTTTCACAGGAGGAATATTTAACCCATTATTTGTTTATGTCAAATGCCTTTTCAGTATCCAGCGAGATAACGACCCTTGACATGCCCTTCACGTTGGCCAAGTGCAAAAAATTAACAACCTCTTGGTATTGGATGTGGAGTTTCACCCCATCACAAAGCCAACGTGGTCAGAGTGCACCTAATGCGTGAGCAATGTCTCAAGGCGGATCTGTAACACCTTAGCAACTATTTTAATATCTGAGTTAAGTAAAGATATCGGTTTATAAGACCCACACTCCAGGGTATCCTTCCCCTTTTTGTATATAACTGATATGATAGCATCGGCCAAGGGGTCCAGTGATTATCTTGCCTCTTCTGCGGCATCAAATACCATCAGAAGATAGTTAGAGACTTGTGACAGAAATGTTTTGAAAAAAACATCAATGGAATACCCATCCGGGCTCAGCCAGCGTTTCCATATGAGCCTCAGGCAAAGAAGGTAATCCAAGATTGTCCAGAAATCTATGGATCTCAGACAGAGGGCACTCACTAGGTGCTTTGTAAAGTTCAGAAATGTATTGCACAAAGGCCTCCTCTATCTCCTGAGATTTAGAAGTAAGTCCCCGCCGTTGGCTGTCTTATTTCAGCTATATGAGACTTACAAACTCTGTGTTTGTCCAGTCTGGCCAGTAAAGGCCCAGGTTTATCTCCGTGCTTGTAATATCTGAGTTTAGTGTACTTCAAGGTCTTCCCGTTCTTATTTATTTCCAGAGTTTGAAATATCGACCTACATTTCCCAGGGCTGCAAGAGTTTGAGGAGACCCAGTAGGCTTATGCTGGATCTCTAGGTCTCGATTCTCAGCTAACAGAACAGATTCCTTCTTCTTTTTCTCCTGCTGGCAGGTCTAATGAGTTTACCCCTAAGAAAGGCTTTAAAGGTTTCCCATCTCAGTATGGGCCTGTAGTCCCCCTCTGGATTGTGAAGATCAAATTCCGCTACAGCCTCTTTAACAAGGTCGGGAACACACTTATCCCCTAAAAGAGAGGCTCAAATTGAGCAACTTCTAAGGTTAAACAAAGCTGCACTGGGTAATGATCAAAGATAGTGCAGGACAATATTGTGCTCCTGTCCATTTTAGATAGCAGATCTGGAGTGCATAGAAAAAACTCTATCCTGCTATGAGACTCGTGCCTGGGGAAATAAAATGTGTAATCTTTTTCCTTGGGAAGAAAGTGCCACCAGACATCTGTAAGATCCCCCAATCCCAAATTAGGAGGAGTGTGAGAGCGGGGTTGAGAAGTTCTATCAACCAAAGTGTCAGGACTAAGATTCCAGTCCTCGCTCATGCATAAATCCTCAAACCCAAACGTTGCTATCTTATCCGTAAAGATATCAAAAAACCTCCTTTGTTCAGTGTTGAGAGCATTTACATTCACTAATGTAATCGGGACAGAATGTAATAGAAAAAAATCTGTGCCACAAAGGGAGAAGTGGGCTCAGGGATATCACTTGGGTTGCCGTCGTGCATCAAGATCACAATGCAAGTTGACACAGTTACCATCACGAACAGCCGTCTCAGCGCAAGAAGGCCTAGTGACTCCCCTGCTCGTCAACCAAAGGCGCCATCGAAAACAGGCACAGGTTATCCTGAAGGAAGCACAAAAAAAAGGATAGGAAGAAAAAAGTAGAAAAAAAAATTCCCTGGAGTCACGTGATGCGGTGGGCTCCATAAGTCGCACAGTGCAGAGCTCCGGATGCGGCCTCCTCTCTTTTGATTTTTTTTGTACAATGAATGCCCGACGTTTTTTTGTTTTTAGTTCCCCGCCTCTACAGCAGGAACTTACCGAGCTTCGGTGGGAGTGAATTTTGCGCTTTGTGGTGCAGGCAAGTCACTTACAACAGTGAAGAGAGACAAAGAGAATGTTAAACTGCCTTCTCCCAAAATGGCCGCTGGGATGGGTCTGCTGCGATGGAGGATTTTGAATCGACTTTTAGTAATGAAACTCACAGATGCCGTCGTGCTGGCCTTCGATACCAGATTTGCCCATATTTCCACTCAAATTGAGGAACTGAAATCTTCTCTCACTGAAATGGGACCGCAGCTTGATCACGCTGAAGGGCCGATCTCAGGAGTGGAAGATGACGTACTGCATCTTGAAAAGCATGTACATACACTGGAGAAGGCAATGGCAGAAAGAGAGGATAAGATTGATGATTTTGAGAACCATGCACGGAGGAAAACCTACGTTTCATTGGCATTATGGAAGATGAAGCGACCACTGATTTGAATAAGATACTGGAGGAATGGCTACTGGATAGCTTGGGCCTGCAGGACCTGCGTGGCAAAATGGTCTTTGAGAGGGTGCATCGTTATAGGGCCCAGGATACAGGGCAGAACCAGGCCAAGAATAGTCATGGGTAAATTCTCTCATTATGCCTACAAAGGAATGATCCTGCGAGCCTTTTATTAAAACAAAGACTTTACTGTATAAGGAGCAGAAAGTGCTAATTTTCCAAGATTTTTCCAGTCGGGTGATGTTGATGTTCTTTTTCTTGTGCTTCCTTGAGGATAACCTGTGTCTGTTTTCGATGGCGCCTTTGGTTGAAGAGCAGGGGAGTCACTAGGCCGCATCCGGAGCTCTGCACTATGCAACTTATGGAGCCCACCGCATCACGTGACTCCAGGGAATTTTTTTTTTCTACTTTTTTCTTCCTATCCTTTTTGTTCTTTTTCTTTTGCTTCCTTGAGGATAACCAGTGCCTGTTTTCGATGGCGCCTTTGGTTGACGAGCAGGGGAGTCACTAGGCCTTCTTGCGCTGAGACGGCTGTTCGTGATGGAATTTTCACCTTCCAGATTGGTTTAGCAAAATATTCGATCTGCACTTCAGTATCCTGCACCTTAAGGATTTGGCACCAGGGCAAGCGTGGCTGAGGAAGCAGAGCAGTTTGTCTCTCAGCTGCAGATCTCATCCACTTGAAGATGTGGCATGGGGGCTCCTTTGGCTGTTAGAGCAATTAGTTATAGAAGACTGATATTACCTTTTTTCCCCCCAGAATTCAGCTTATTTCATGGCTGCAGAAACTCTTTTGGTGACTTATTTGTTCTGTGTTTTTCCCACTTTTTCCTGCTGTGTACTTCTAGCAGGGACTTATATTTGCGTATACTGTTTGATGCTGGCTTCCTTTAAATTCTTACCATTTTTATTTCATTACGTATTTGAAGATGTGGGGCTTCTTTTTAGCTGAGTCTTTTTATTTTGTGTTTTTCTTCTTATAGGTCTCCTGCATTCAAGGAAGGCTGTATTGGCTGTTGCATGTGGTGTTCCCTTACTTTAAGGTCCCTATTTTGGTTTCTGAACCCATGATTGACCCCTGGCAGGGTACCCATGGGTAGTGCGTTCTCTCTCTGTGACACAGAATTTGTGTTTGTTTCTTCTTGGAAGAAGGATCCAACAGAAGAAAATAGACTAATGAATAAATGTTGGCAAGTTAAATGTAAGACATTGATAAGGCAGGCTAAGAAAGAATTTGAAAACAAGTTGGCCGTAGAGGCAAAAACTCACAGTAAAAACTTTTTTAAATATATCCGAAGCAGAAAGCCTGTGAGGGAGTCAGTTGGACCGTTAGATGATCGAGGGGTTAAAGGGGCACTTAGAGAAGATAAGGCCATCGCGGAAAGATTAAATTATTTCTTTGCTTCGGTGTTTACTTAAGAGGATGTTGGGGAGGTACCCGTACTGGAGAAAGTTTTCATGGGTAATGATTCAGATGGAGTGAATCAAATCACAGTGAACCTAGAAGATGTGGTAGACCTGATTGACAAACTGAAAAGTAGTAAATCACCTGGACCGGATGGTATACACCCCCAGAGTTCTGAAGGAACTAAAACATGACATTTCAGACCTATTAGTAAAAATTTGTAACCTATCATTAAAATCACCCATTGTACCTGAAGACTGGAGGATAGCAAATGTAACCCCAATATTTAAAAAGGGCTCCAGGGGCGATCCGGGAAACTAAAGACTGGTTAGCCTGACTTCAGTGTCAGGAAAAATAGTGGAAAGTGTTCTAAACATCAAAATCACAGAACATATAGAAAGACATGGTTTAATGGAACAAAGTCAGCATGGCTTTACCCAAGGCAAGTCTTACCTCACAAATCTGCTTCAATTTTTTGAAGGAGTTATTAAACAGGTGGATAAAGGTGAACCGGTAGATGTAGTATACTTGGATTTTCAGAAGGGTTTTGACAAAGTTCCTCATGAGAGGCTTCTAGGAAAAGTAAAAAGTCATGGGATAGGTGGCGATGTCCTTTCGTGGATTGTAAACTGGCTAAAAGACAGGAAACAGAGAGTAGGATTAAATGGTCAATTTTCTCAGTGGAAAAGGGTAAACAGTGGAGTGCCTCAGGGATCTGTTTTGGGACCCTTACTTTTCAATATATTTATAAATGATCTGGAAAGAAATACGAGTGAGATAATCAAATTTGCAGACGATACAAAATTGTTCAGAGTAGTTAAATCACAAGCAGATTGTGATAAATTGCAGGAAGACCTTGTGAGACTGGAAAATTGGGCATCGAAATGGCAGATGAAATTTAATGTGGATAAGTGCAAGGTGATGCATATAGGGAAAAATAACCCATGCTATAATTACACAATGTTGGGTTCCATATTAGGTGCTACAACCCAAGAAAGAGATCTAGGTGTCATAGTGGATGATCACGAGGTAGGACCGGTGCAGGCCGTGGACACCGCGGGCCCAGCACTGACGCAGGCACCCGACTCCCCGACGGGAAAGACTGCGGAATGGGCCGAGACAACCTGCTATAGTTTCTGCCTGGTTCCAGTACCCGAGTCCTGCTATAGTTTCTGCCTGGTTCCAGTACCCGAGTCTTACTACAGTTCCTGCCTGGTTCCAGTACCCGAGTCCTGCTATAGTTCCTGCCTGGTTCCAGTACCCGAGTCCTGCTATAGTTCCTGCCTGGTTCCAGTACCCGAGTCCTGCTATAGTTCCTGCCTGGTTCCAGTACCTGAGTCCTGCTATAGTTCCTGCCTGGTTCCAGTACCCGAGTCCTGCTATAGTTCCTGCCTGGTTCCAGTACCCGAGTCCTGCTATAGTTTCTGCCTGGTTCCAGTACCTGAGTCCTGCTATAGTTTCTGCCTGGTTCCAGTACCCGAGTCTTGCTATAGTTCCTGCCTGGTTCCAGTACCCGAGTCCTGCTATAGTTTCTGCCTGGTTCCAGTACCCGAGTCTTACTACAGTTCCTGCCTGGTTCCAGTACCCGAGTCCTGCTATAGTTTCTGCCTGGTTCCAGTACCCGAGTCCTGCTATAGTTCCTGCCTGGTTCCAGTACCCGAGTCTTGCTACAGTTCCTGCCTGGTTCCAGAACCCATACTCTGTTACAGTGTAGTCACTGTGTTAGTCTGGTTCCAGTTACCCGTCCTGATCCACCAATCACCTAAGTCCCAGCGGCCGGGGTCCTTCGGGCTCCTCCCGGGGGAGTGCCAGCTTCCAGGGTGAATTGCATCTACGTCCAGCCTGATCATCTGCCTATCGGCCTACTGTATAGAGACAGTGTCCTTCTTTCCCAGTCTCCAGTGGGTCGGCCCAAGGGTCCACTAAACCGAGACTCCCATAACACTCTTGGCGTTATTTGAAATTTTTGCTGCCACTTCATGGGTTTCAGGGCCCAATTTATGAGGCCATACAGGTTCTTTATTCTAACCCTGAAGCTTGGGTGTGGGTAAATAATTCCTTTTCTCCATCTTTCCCTTTAAAAAGGGGGACCATGCAGGGGTGCCCTCTTATCGCGTCTGCGATTTATCCTCACACTCGAGCCTCTGGTGTTGACTTGGATTGCTATGACGGCTGAGGCACAAGACTCCCTTTTCTTAAAGTTTTACTCTTTGCAGATGACTTTGTACTTTTTCTACCAGGAGCTAGGAACTATCTGTCCCAAACGCTGGAGATTTTTTTCACAGTCTATGGCAGTTTTTCTGGCTTGCGGCTCAATTTGGATAAATCAGAGGTCTTAGACCTTTCGGGCACATTACATTCTGATTGGCAGGATTTCCCCTTGAAGTGGGCAAAAAACAAGCTTAAATATCTTTCCCTATTTATCCTTAGAGACCCGTCTATGTAGTATTCTCTGAATGTTGTCCCCCTTCTCAGTGATTTTCAGAAATCATGTGATAAGTGGGTGCACGTCCCAGTTTCCTTTAAGGGTTGCATAGCCCTCATAAATATGATGCTACTTCCTAAACTTTTAATAATATTGCAAATGATTCCCATTAGCCTATCTCAAAAAGATGTCAGGGGAATTAAACTTACATTGAGGGGTAAGAAAGCAAGAATGTCCTGCAAAGCCCTTATGAACTCCTAAAGAGAATGGAGGGGGAGATTTTCCTAAAATTAGACTTTACAGCATCGCTTGCCATTTAAGGCCTGTGTGTGTTTGGTTAAGCAATGCAAGTCTCTATTCTGATGAGGTCCTGGAGAGGGCTCTGGTCGCTCTGCTCTCTTTGGGGGGATATTCTTCCTGCCCCGAGGAAGTCTCTCCCCCTCATCTGCGTAATTCAATGTGGATGAAATCTACACGGGCTACTTGGAAATCTTTACGAGCTCATTTGTCCTTACCATGGGACAAATCGTTTTTCTTGCCTCTTAGAGGTAACCCTTACTTCCCACCTGGGGATACTATGGCTTTTTACAAAGAGCTCCATAAAAGAGAGCTTTGATATTGCCCTACATTAATTTGAATGGCGTTTCAGTCATGCCGTTATCTTATCTATTTACAAATTAGGAGATTTATGATGTCCCTTTTTCATTTGCAATGAACTCAATAGACTTTGGGGGATTTTCAAAGGTTTTACCTTTTGGGTTCTGGAAGAAAACATACTTTGTCGGGATTGTATACATTTTTATACTCTTGTCAATCCTACAAGAGTCTTACCTCTTTAGCTAGTGTCTGGAGCACAGACCTTCAGACTGGCATTGATGATGCTATTTTTGTATGTGTGAATGCTTTATATGGAAATTCTGAAGGGGCTCTGCTTCTAGAGTTACAATTTAGAATTATGCATAGGATGATTTACTCATCGATTCGTTTGTTCCTTTAAGGCTGGCATAGCGGATCATGGGAATTCTCTTAATGTGGCCAGGACAGCAGATACTTTGTGTCAGGGGCTTTGAGAGTGTCCTCAAATTCAGTTATTTTAGGAGGGTATTTTTGAAGCTGTTGGACAATGGTGGGGAACTTCCATAGTCTGCTCAGTGAAAGTCTGATTGCTGGGGATGGAACTGGATAATGTACAACTGGGTAAATCAGGGATTATATTTCTTTTGAAAGTTGCCTAGTAGGGAAACGGTATATTCTTTTGAAATGGCTGGATTCGGCTGCTCTCACATTCTTTCTTTGGCACAAAATGTAATTGAGATATTTATGTTTGGAATCTCACTCCATTCTGGTGAAAGCGGTGTCTTACATATGAGGTTTCTCTTCGATTTGGATGAAGGGAATGGAAAATAAAACAGAGGATGACATAATGCCTCTGTATCGCTCCATGGTGAGACCGCACCTTGAATACTGTATGCAGTTCTGGTCACCACATCTCAAAAAGGATATAGTTGTGATGGAAAAGGTAGAGAGAAGGACAACCAAAATGATAAAGGGGATGGAACAGCTCCACTATGAGGAAAGACTAAAGAGGTTAGGGCTGTTCAGCTTGGAGAAGAGATGGCTGAGGGGGGATATGATAGAGGTCTACAAAATCATAAAAGGACTTGAACAAGTTAATGTAAATCAGTTATTTACTCTCTCAGATAATAGAAGGACTAGGGAGCACTCCATGAAGTTAGCAAGTCACTCATTTAAAACAAACTGAAGAAAATTCTTTTTCACTGGGCGCATAGTTAAGCTCTGGAATTGATTGCCAGAGGCTGTGTTTTCAGCAGTTAGTGTTACTGGGTTTAAAAAAGGTTTGGATAAGTTCCTAGAGGTTAAATCCATAAACTGCTATTACGATAATAATAGTAACTTGTAGATGTGCTTCGGGTTAGAATTATGCCTCGGGCTTCGTTTTTGGGGCCCCCCTCCCCCCATGGGAATTTTGTTTTCCCGCGGTTCGGGTTTTTTTTCCAGGGGCCCCCGATTTTTGGGTCAGTGCGCACTAAATTCGTTTTTCGGTTCTCCCGAATCAGGCAATATTCTTTGCAATTGCCTAATTTGGGAAAAACGATTGCACATCCCTAGTAGCTGGCGATTTGTCTAATGTTTGGTACCTGCCAGGTACTTATGACTTGGATTGACCACTGTTGCAAACAGGATGCTGGGCTTAATGGACCCTTGGTCTGACCCAGTATGGCATGTTCTTATGTTCTTTTACAGAGTCACCGCTGGATCCTGTTCACTCTGTTATTATCTGACGTATCTGTTAAGACCTGAGGAGCTGTTTTTTGATATGGCATAATCTGTTCATTACTCTATTTTTCAATTTTCTTTGTCCTCAGTCACTATGATATCTTTGATATATTTCTGTGTACAGTAATACCAGGGTTGGGAGGGGAGAGTGCAGGGATATTGGGATTCATTGGGTTGTGAAAGAAGTGTGTATTGTATTTACTGGTGAAACTTAATAAAACATTTTATGCAAAATAAAAAAAAATACTGTGGGACACCTGCTAGTGTGCAACTGCTCTTTCTAGACATCTCTTCTGCTATTTTGAACTGATTGATTTTGTTTTCTTCTTCCACTTTTGTACTACTTCATGGTGACAAGTCAATTTCATTGGCTACCTCTTGCCACCCCCCTTCTAGTTTAAATGCCCGATAATGCAGGCTCTGAATTTCTCCCTTAGCATCCGGTACTTATCCGGCTATCTGGTGTGGTCAGTATTACATAGCCACCACTTGTAGAAAGAGTCCTGTGAAACGGCACTACACGCTCTCCGGGGCAGGGGGAGCAAAGCAGAATAAAGGAACATCCCTGCCGTGACCGCGATCAGGAGCAGCACAGCTCCAGCCCAAACCCGAGAATCCTCCGTCGCTCTCGCCTGACTGCGCCCGTCCCACTGCAGGGTCCCCGGCCTGGCCCACCCCCTCTCCTTACCCATCTCGATGGTGCCTCCCTCTTCTTCCCCCTCCTCGGCCTGCTGCTCTCCCCCTCTGCCTTAAAATGTGAGTTCGGTGTTTTTAACTACCGGTTAGCATATTCTTAGCTTGATGTAAGGGGTTAGGTTAAATTGTTTTAAGCACTGGAAATCAATGCACAGTTTTTTAACGCTCAGATTATTGCCGCAGCCCCTTTACTTTTAGCTCCTTTTATCTTTCCCGCAGCACTCCCACTAACAGTCGCAGAGTGATGACGCACGGGAAGCAGCAGCCCCGCCAACAGTCGTAGAGTGATGACGCACAGGGAGCAGCAGCCCCGCCGGCAGTCGCAGAATGATGATTCACGAGCAGGAGTAGCCAATCAGAGGTGGCAGGAAGAGCAGAACGATAAAAAGGGGCGGTGGCTGCAGCCTGCAGACGAGAAAGTTGCATGAGGTCAGGCGGAGGGAAAGATCTTGCACTCCCTCTCCCCCTTGCTCCTAAGCAATTAATTTACTTTTCTTAACCAGGAATAAGCGATTGCAGTGAAGCTCAGCCCCGGAGGGTAAGCGGTGCCTTTCCAGCCTGTTCTCTTCCTGGTGTCCCTGTGACATTTTCTAGCAGAAGCAGCAGCGCTGAGTGTGAGGAGCTCCAGGCAGGGGGCTCTGCACAGGGAGCAGGGGAGGGAAAGCAAAGCGGGCTCAGGTCTCTGATTCGGAATCTCAGCAGCCTCCCCTCCCTGCATTCAGCCCTCCTCATGAGCTGCTCTGATTGTTGCCCTTAGTATTCCCAATAATTTGGCTTTCAAAAACTTGAACATTAAAAAGTTAGAACTTTAGGGGGTCAAAAATCCCCACCAGGCCATGTGGCTTGAATAAGAGCTGAGGGGGGGCGCTAAGCACCAAGCCCGTAAAGAGAGAAGAGGGGAGTTAGCCCACGAGAGGCTCCTGTCAAAGCTCACAATTTTACTTGCATACAGAAACCTGAGATTTGTCCTCTATGCAACCTTCTGCTACATCTCTTGACTCTTCTTCTGTAGCTTATTTTTTATTTATATTCTGCTTTTTGGCACTTCAAAGCGGATTACATTTAGGTACTGTAGGTATTTCCCTATCTGTGGAGGACTTACATAAAGTGACTTTCCTAAGGCCACAAGGAGTGGCAGCAATATTTAAACGCTGGTTTCCCTGGTTCATGGCTCTCCGCTCTAACCACTAGGCTACTCCTACTACACAGAGTAGGGATTAGAAAAAGCACATTCAGGCTGACAGCACTGCTAGATCCCCACACTGGTTATGGACTTTTCCTTCAGGAACTTGTATAATCCTGTTTTGGACCCCTCTATGGTAGTTGCCTTAACCATGTTCTCTGACAACAGTTTCCATGGTTTCTGTGCTGAGTGAAAATACATATTTGAGGTAAACAGCGTGCAAGGGAGTCAATTGGACCTTTAGATGATCACGGCCTAAAATGAGACTTAAGAATATAAGAACATGCCATACTGAGTCAGCCCAAGGGCCCATCAAGCCCTGTATCCTGTTTCCAACAGTGGCCAATCCAGGCCATAAGAACCTGGCAAGTACCCAAAAACTAAGTCTATTCCATGTTACCATTGCTAGCAACTTAATTAATAGTAGTTTCCCCAAGTGCTAAATAATGGGCTGCAAACTGTGTCAGATATGTACTGTACTCAAAAATGTCATTCATCAGCTTGTCTTACTCCTAAAAGCATACTATGCAACCCTAATGTATTTACTAATAATTTAAAGAACAAATAGAAATTTTAATTAGCCACTCATCAATAATTATACTTAAAAAAAAAAATCATAACCAAAGCAAAAAGGACATCGGCAGATTGCTGCCCAGATACCTGGAAATGACAGAAGCAGTACGAAAGACGGACCATCTGTTCGTCCTTCACAGTGGGAAGAAGCAAGGGGAAGCGGCCTCTCGGCCCACCATCGCCTGCTGGATTAAAGAAGTTTTTTTTTAAATTCTTTATTTATTCATTTTAATGCATAAACAAAACAATTTTGCTTATAAAGAAATATTGCGGTTCCAATAATAAACACAAGCATACTTATTTTGCCACCTTCATTATTAAACAAAGTAAAACCCTCTTAGGGTAACTTTTGAAAATTATATAAGCCCTGGTGTACAAAATATTTTTATAATTCTTTTACATTATTCAATATATTAAGTCCCGCTCCTAGCAGAATACTATTTGTAGATCCGGAAAACTTTTAAGGAACAAAATAAGAAAATTATATCATAATTAACAAACTGCTCATAACAACACATCCATTTTTAATCAATTAGGTTAAGATGTTAATTTTCCTGGCCTCGATAAACTCCCTTAACTGCTCAGGAATAAAAAAAACATAACGTTCATTTTCTTTCATGAGAAAATATTTACAAGGAAACTGAATTTTAACAGTATAGCTGGATTAAAGAATTTATCGGAGTGGCCTACGTAGAGTCCGGGAAGTCACCGCCTCTGCAGGTCAAGGCTCATTCTACCAGAGCGCAGGCGGCCTCTTGGGCAGAATCTAGGATGCTGTCGCCCGCAGAGATATGTAAGGCGGCGATGTGGTCCTCCCTCCATACCTTTTCCAGATTTTACCGTCTGGATGTCCAGGCCAGGGAGGACACAGCATTTGCGAGGGTGGTACTACGCGGTCCTCAGGCAGCCTCCCGCCCAGTTCGGGAGTAGCTTTTGTACATCCCACTTGTTCTGAGTCCATCTGCTACATGCTAGGAAATGTTGAGATTACTTACCTGATAATCTCATTTTCCTTAGTGTAGACAGATGGACTCACCATCCCGCCTGGCTGCCAGTATACATGGGTTTCACCAGTTCAAGGTAAGGCATGTCATTTCTTACACGAGAGCGTCCACTCTACCAGGTGTCGACGTCTTCCGGTTGGGAACGCTGGCGGTCTCCAGCTACTATCAATCGGTCAGGGGAATCCTGTTTCACTAATTCATTGATCGGTCAGTACACATATATCCATAACAGCTTTTGCAAGGAAGATTACTGAGTTGCTTCACTTCCTGTGGGAGTATATGTACCCGTGCTGACATCAGATCCATCTCCAACTGCTAGCACGAGCACACTATACCCACTTGTTCTGAGTCCATCTGCATACACTAAGGAAAAGGAGATTATCAGGTAAGTAATCTCAACATTAATGTGGACAAGTGCAAAGTGATGCGCTTAGGCCTGATTACAGCTCCATAATTTAAGGTTCCACATTAGGAGTCACCAGTGAGGAAAGGAATCTAGGAGTTATTGTTGATAATACATTGAAATCTTCTGCTCAGTGTGCAGCAGCAGCCAAGAAAGCAAACAGAATGCTCGGGATTATTAGGAAAGGAATGGAGAATAAAACAGAGAATATCATAATGCCTCTCTATCGCTCCATGGTGTGACCTCATCTTGAGTAATTTGTGCACGTCCCAAAAAAGTGATAGCAGAATTAGAAAAGGTACAGAGTAGGGTGATGAAAATAATAAAGGGGATGGAACAATTCTCTTATGAAGAAAGGCTAAAGAGGTTAGGACTCTTCAGCTTGGAGAAGAGACGGCTGAGGAGAGATATGATGGAGGTCTATAAAATAATGAGTGGAATGGAACGAGTAAACCTTAATCAGTTGTTTACTCTTTTGACCAGGGGACACACAATGAAGTTACTGGGTAATAAATTTTAAGCTACTAAGAGAAAATATTTTTTTACTCAACGCATAATTAAGCTCTGGAATTAATTGCCAGAGCATGTGGTGAAAGCTATTAGTGTAGCTGCATTTAAAAAAGGTTTGGACAAGTTCCTGGAGGAAAAGTCCATTAACGACTATTAAGGGAGAGTTGCAGAAATCCCCTGCTTATTCTTGGGATAAGCAGCATGGACTCTGTCTAATCCTTGGGATGCTGCCAGGTACTTGTGACCTGGGTTGGCTGCTGTTGGAAACAGGATACTGGGCTCGATGGACCTTTTCTCTGACCCAGTATGGCAGGTCTTATGTTCTTTTGTTCCAGTGTTACCGTTTCATAGATTGGATTGTTGCTGTGTGAGTTTTGGGAGTTAGCGCTGTTTAAATGTGATGGGTTTGATGCAAAGGTGCTGAGAGTGTTTTCTGCAGGGTTTTGTGTTACTTCCCAGAGTGCCCGGTACAGGAGGGAGTTAACTCTCCAGATTCTCTCTTTCTCTCGTCCTCAGCCCGACCTCTCTCTGCTGCCGACTACATCGAATAGAAAGGGAAAATCTCACCTGTCTCTTATGAATGTTCCTGTTGGACCGATGGATGGCTTTGTTGGCTCTGAGACTTCAGTGTTGGGATCCAGACCTGCGAGGGTCCAGCGGTCCCAGTCTGTAGCTCAGACGCCTCGCCTGGAGCAGGACAGGAAGGATATGAAGACGGCACTGGGAGTTCTGCCTTCTCCAGAGCCAGATCCCTCCTCGGTGCAGCCTCTGGCAGAGCCCCCGGGATCAGAGGAGGGGGCAGGGCTGGCTCTGGATCCACTGCAGCCCAGGACCTTGGGCTCTCTGTGGATGGTTCTGGTGCGGCTGGAAGCCACAATGAGCAGCAAGTTGGAAAGGATTCAAGGGGAAATCTCCTCGCTGGAGCTGCGCTCAGGGACCCAGGAGAAGGAAATCTCTGCTCATGCTAAGCGGCTGCAGGCGCTGGAGAACAAGGTGGGACGTTTACTCTCAAACTCTTCAACATCCGTTCAAATCGTGTTTCACTCAGAAGGAACAGTAAGAAGTTAGAAAATGTTGCCAAAGGAAAAATGTTTTAGAATTATCAAATTTCCCAAGAGATTAATAATTATTTAGGGGAGGCTTTGTAAATATCCAAGGAATCTCTTCCTCCAAGTAACCAAATTTCTTTTCTAATGAAAATTAAATTTATAAAGGTTTTCTGTCTTTTGTTGCTGATCCACAAATTGAGGAATAAGAAGTTGAACCAAAAAACTGATTTTCTAAACCTTGGTCATTTTTAGTCTTGAGTTCCCAGCCAGGTCACCTCTACCCCCTCCCTTCCCCCACCACCCTCTATTCCTTTACTGAAGTCACAGTGACGGGGGCTGCCCATCTTCTCTCCTCCTCCAAATTCACTACTTCAGGGGTGGCCAATTCCAGTCCTCGAGAGCCACAAACGGGCCTGGTTTTCAGGATATCCACCAGGAATATGCATGGGATAGATTTGTATGCACTGCATCCAGTGTATGCAGATCTATCTCATGCATATTCATGGTGGATATCCTGAAAACCTGGCCTGTTTGTGGCTCTCGGGGACCAGAGTTAGCCACCCCTGCAGTACTTGCTCCTCTAACCCCATTGCCGCCAGCTCCTGAGCTGTATCTGTCCCATCCTCAATCTGTCACTTTCCACTGTTACTGTTCCTGCTGCTTTGAAACGCGCCGTGATCTCCCCACTCCTCAGAAACCTTCTCTGCTCCTTACCTGTCCTGCCAAATATCGTCCCGGCTTCCTCCTCCCGCCTCCCTTTCACTTCCAAACTACTTGAACTTGCTGTTCACCGCCTCTACCTTGATTCCTTCATCTCAAGCCATTCCCAATCCACTCCAGTCTGGTTTTTGTCCTTTACATTCCCCAGAAACAGCTCCTGCCAAAGTCTCCAAGGACCTGTTCATGGCTAAACCCAAAGGCCTTCCCTCAGTCCTTATCCTCCTTGATCTGTCTCCTGCTCTGACTCTGTTGATCACAATCTCCTCCTTGATGCTCTGTCCTCACTGGGATTTCAGGTCTCCCTCCTGTCTTGGTTCTCTTCTTACCTCTCTCATTGCACGTTTAATGTCGTCTGGTGGATCCTCCTCGGCTGCCATCCCACTATCACTTGGTTACCTCGGGGCTCTGTCCTAGACCCGCTTCTCTTCTCTCTCTATACTAATTCCCTTGGTGCTCTGATCTCACAGAAATATAAGGCAGAAAAGGACCGATAGGACTCTCTCGTCTGCCCATTCACCCAAATAACTTAGCTTTACAATTCCCATCACTCCCTCAGAGATCCCGTGTGCTTATTCCATGATTTCTTGAATTAAGATCATGTTTTTCCCTCCATCACTTCCACTGGGAGGCTGTTCCATGCATCCACCACCCTCTCTGTAAAGAAATATTTCCTAGGTTTATTCCTGAGTCTGCCCCCTTTCACCCTCATCCCATGACCCCTTGTTCTGGAGTCTCCTTTCCTTTGAAAGAGGCTCACCTCCTGTGTATGGAAACCTTGCAGGTATTTAAATGCCTCTCTCATGTCTCCCCTCTCTCGCCTTTCCTCTAGGGCAGTGGTTCTCAACCTTTTTTCTGTCGGGACACACCTGACAGATGGTTCTCACATGCGTGACACACTGACCCATGATCGTCACAGGGCTAGATGTAAATGTACAGTTTGCATCCACGGGAACCCCCCTGATCCACAATAATGGATGTAAAGCAGAATTATGACATTCCCCATTCAACTCATCTACAAAAAAGATATTCTGGTTCTGGTGTCATCTCAGTAACAGCAACTCAAACTCCTTCTACTTTCAGGCTCAATAGCCCTACTTATGAAAAGACAGCAGTTTACCACCAATGCATGTCCTCTTGAGAAAACGCAACAAATAAGACTGATAAAACACTTACATGCTAGTAAAATATCTCTGTAACAGACACAGAACCGACCTAACATACTCCCAGGATCTTTAGTAATGCACATAAACTAATCCACACACAGTTACACCTGTATTATGGAATACACTCAAACAGGAGCAACCCTATCTATGAAAAGGCAACACTATAAATATTAAAATCAGGCCCTAAAAACCAATACACCTCTTATTAGGAAAACAGAACTAACAAGCAGCTATAGATCCCCACACAGAAATAATTGTAAAACTATACTAATAAGCAGAATAAATGTTTCACAACAACTATGAACAGAATAACATCCAACAATTAAAAACTCATAAAAACTATTAAAAATTCTCCAAACACCAATAAAATATTTCAAAAAAAGCAGACACATCACATAATATTAAATAATTAAAATGGCAGTCAATCAAGAAAAATAAACTTAAAAAGCCACCTTTACTTACCCCCTCCAGCAGCTGTCCTACTCCTCTTCCATGCAGGCTGTAGCACACACCAGAAGCAGCAGTAGTGGCTAAGCTCTATACTCATGGTCCTCTTCCTTAGGGCCCATGTCTCTCACACACACACACCATACCAGTCATGCCCCCATGACCAGTTTCTGTCTCTCACACACCAATCATCTCCCAGTCTTTGACAAACACACCAGTCACCTTCCTGAACAGTTTCTCTCATGCCATACACACACACACAGGCTTCCCACTCCCGTGTTCCACTTACATATATGGGCTTCTCACTCTCATAATCACTTTCTCTTTCTCACATACACTCACCAGTCTCTCACTCCCATGCTTGTTCTCTCCACATGCACAGGCTTCTCATTCCCATAATCACTTTCTTTCTCTCACACATACACACACACCAGTCACCTGATCTCTCTCATGCATACACACACACAGGCTTCCCACTCCCATGTTCTCTTTCAGATATACAGGCTTCTCACTCCCGTGCTGTATCTCACACACTCCCATGCTCACTCTTCACATGCACAGGCTTCTTATTCCCATAATCACTTTCTTTCTCTCTCTCACATACACACAAACACACACCAGTCACTTGATCTCTCTCATGCATATACACACACACATAGGCTTCCCACTCTCATGTTCTCTTTCAGATATACAGGCTTCTCACTCCCATGCTGTGTCTCACACACACACAGGTTTCTCACTCCCATGCCCACTCTTCACCTGCACAGGCTTTTCATTCCCATAATCACTTTCTCTCTCTCACACATACACACACACCCGTCACCTGATCTCTCTCATGCATACACACACACAGGCTTCCCACTCCCATGTTCTCTTTCAGATATACAGGCTTCTCACTCCCGTGCTGTATCTCACACACTCCCATGCTCACTCTTCACATGCACAGGCTTCTTATTCCCACATACACATACACACACACCCGTCACCTGATCTCTCTCATGCATGCATACACACACATACACAGGCTTCCCACTTCCATGTTCTGTCTTACATACACAGGCTTCTCCCTCCCATGCTGTGTCTCACACACACCCAGGTTCTCACTCCCATGCTCACTCTCTTCACATGCACAGGCTTCTCATTCCCATAATCACTTTCTCTGTTACACACACATACACACACACCAGTCTCTCTCTCTCATTTCCATGCTCGCTCTCCACGTGCACAGGCTTCTCATTCCCTGAATCACATTCTCTCTCTCACATTCACATACACACCAGTCACACCGTCACCTTACCAACCAGTCTCTCTCATATACATGCACACACACAGGCTTCCCACTCCCATGCTTTCTCACATACCCAGATTTCTCACGTCCATGCTTTTTCTCTCTCTCTCTCTCTCTCACACACACACAAACACACATCCCTGACTGTCTCACATACACATCAGTCATCTCCTTGAGCAGTCACTTTCATTGTCTCTCACATATACACATACATCAGCTCTCTGACCAGTTTCTCTCAATCACACACATACTCTCGATCAAATACATTCTCTCACTTACACACAGGCTCTCAATCACACACATTCTCTCACACACAGGCTGGCTGGCTGCTTCTCTCTCTTTCTGTCACTCACTTCCTCTCTCTCTCCCTCCCCCCCCCCCCCCCAACGGTAGCTGCTCCTCCTCCTCCAGCCCCCGCAGGCCAATAAGGAAGAATTCCATCGATCGCGGGAGGCTCCTGCTGCTCTCTCCTCTCCCGATTACCGTCTGCTGCAATAGCTTGGGGGCCGATGCTGCAGCGGCCGCTGCTACTTCATCACGCGGCACGGCCTTTCTTCTTCCCGCGCACCGCGTATCACTTCCTGGTCCGGGGGGGGAATGCAGGCGCGGGAAGAAGAAAAGGCCAGCCGCGGATGCCACAGCTTTTTTTTTTTTTTTTGCACCGCTGCCGTTCCCGCTGGGCTTGAACGTGCTGATAGCCCGGCGGCAACGGCAGCAGGGAAGAACGAGCAGCGGGAGGGACCGGGAGCCACGCGACACACCTGCCGGTGCTTGGTGACACACTGGTGTGTCGCGACGCACCGGTTGAGAACCGCTGCTCTAGGGTATTCATAGAAACATAGAAAGAAGGCAGAAGAAGACCAATCGGTCCATCCAGTCTGCCCAGCAAGCCTCACACTTCTTTTTTCTCATACTTATCTGTTTCTCTTGGCTCTTAGTAACCTTAGGTTCTATTTCCCTTTCACCCCCACCATTAATGTAGAGAGCAGTGATGGAGCTGCTTCCAAGTGAAATACTAAGTTTGATTAGTTGGGTGAGCGGCAGCCTAGCTCTCTGCCGTTGAAGCAGGGAGCTATGCTGGATATGCATTGAAAGTGAAGTATGCCTTGAAAGCCACATTAACTATCACCAAATATTGAAAAGCCTAATAATTGGTAATTGAATAAGCCTAATAATTGGTAATACCTATAGCCCATGAACCCATCCCTGGTTTTTTTTTTTTCTTTTTTTAATTTGGAGATAGCAGCCCTCCATCCTTCTGCTCCGTGAAGGTGGAACACCAACCACTGGCCACTGGCATCCCGCTCCGTGAATGCCTCTGTGGCTACTGCCGCTCCGTGCAGTGTTTTGCTGCCTCCTCTTTATACACGTCCTCTAGACCTGATGGATCCACAGTGTTTATCCCACGCCCCTTTGAAGTCCTTCACAGTTTTGGACTTCACCACTTCCTCCGGAAGGGCATTCCAGGCATCCACCACTCTCTCCATTCATGTTTAGATCTTTAAGTCTATCCCTATATACTTGAGAATGAAGACCACTGACCATTGTAGCCGCCTCCCTCTGGGCCGACTCCATCCTGTTTATATCCTTTGAAGGTGCCGTCTCCAGAATTGTACACAGGAATCCAAGTGAGGTCTCACCAGGGATCTATACAGGGGCAATATCACCTCCCTTTCTCTGCTGACCCTTCCTCTCCCTGTGCATCTTTCTGGCTTTTTCTATTGCCTTATCCACCTATTTGGCCACTTTAATGTCATCAGGTACAATCACCCCCAGATCCTGCTCTTCTTTTGTGCTTAGAAGAATTTCACCCCCTGATACTTTCTCTCTCCCTTGGGTTTTTGCATCCTAAATACATTTTCTTAATAATTAAATCTTAGCTGCCAGACCCTAGAGCATTCCTCGCACGTCACTAACTCCCTCCTCATGTCTTCCATGGCTGCCTCCTGATCCAGGACTGAATTTCCCATACTGTGAGCGTTAGGGCACCGAGCTCTCCAGATGTTGCTCTTTTTCCCATTTTTATACAAGTATTTCATGTTTTACTTACCGTCAGGTTTTATTCTCCCATCCCTGACCATCCTCTCCTGGTTTTCAATTACATCTTTATGCTGATGATTCCCAGATTTACCCCTCTACACCAGGAATCCAGTCCCAAATCTCAGCTTCTTGTCTGACATTGCTGCCTGGATGTCCCTCCACCACCTTAAACTCAACGGGGCCCAGACAAAGCTCCTCATCTTTCCCACCAAACCCACGTCCCCTCTTCCTGTATTACTCAGGACAGCACTGCCATCCTCCCAGTCCCATTAACCCATAACCATGGGATCTCTAGCACTAAGCTTTCAAAAGGGAAACTTTGATAAAATGAGAAAAATAGTTTAAAAATGTGCGGCTACAAAGGTTAAGAGTGTGCAACCAGCATAGACATTGTTCAAAAATACCATTTTAGACACGCAGTCCAGATGTATTCCACACTTTAGGAAAGGTGGAAAGAAGGCCAAATGATTGTGGACAAGATTAAAAAGTGAGGTGAAAGAGGCTATTTTAGCCAAAAATCTTCATTCAAAAATTGGAAGAAGGATCCGTCAGAAGAAAACAAGAAAAAGCATAACCATTGGCAAGTTAAATGTAAGACATTGATAAGACAGGCTCAGAGAGAATTTGAAAAGTAGTTGGCCATAGAAGCAAGAACTCATAATAAAAGCATTTTAAAATATATCCGAAGCAGGCAGCCTGTGAGGGTGTCAATTGGACTGTTAGATGGTCGAGGGGTAAAAGGGGTACTTAGGGAAGATAAGGCCATCGCAGAAAGACTAAATTAATTCTTTGTTTCGGTGTTTATTGAAGAGGATGTTGGGGAAATACCGGTTCCAGAAATGGTCTTCAAGGATGAAGATTCAGATGAACAGAACCAAATTATGGTGACCCTGGAAGATGTAGTAAGCCAGATTGACAAACTGAAGAATAGTAAATCGCCTGGACAGGATGGTATATATATTTTATAAATGATCTGGAAAGGGGTATGATGAGGGAGGTGATCAAATTTGCGGATGTCACAAAATTATGCAGATTAGTTAAATCTCAAGCAGATTGTGATAAATTGCAGAAGGACCTTGTGAGACTGGAAGATTGGGCTTCAAAATGGCAGTCAAAAAGCAAACAGGATGTTAGGAGTTATTAGGAAGGGAATGGCGAATAAAACAGAAATTGTCATACTGCCTCTGTATCGCTCCATTGTGAGATTGCATCTTGAATACTGTGTGCAATTCTGGGCGCCATGTCTCAAAAACGATATAGTTGCACTGGAGAAAGTGCAGAGAAGGGTGACCAAAATGATAAAGAGCATGGAACAACTCCCTTTTGAGGAAAGGTTCAGCTTGGAGAAGAGATGGCTGAAGTGGGATATGATGGAGGTCTACAAAATCAAGAAAGGCCGTGAACAGGATAATGTAAATCGGTTATTTAATCTCTCAGATAATAGGAGGACTAGGGGGAACTACATGAAGTTAGCAAGTAGTTCATACAAATTAGTGAAAATTGTTTTTTACTCAATGCATAATTAAGCTCTGGAATTCATTGTTAGAGGATGTGGTTATGGAAGTTATTGAAACTGGGTTTAATAGGTCTGAAATTTCATTTTTTAGTTCTTTCAGAACTCTGGGGTGTACACCATCCGGTCCAGGTGATTTACTTTTCTTCACTTTGTCAAACTGGCCTACTACATTTTCCAGGCTCACCATAATTTGGTTCAGTTCATCTGAATCCTCACCCGTGAAAACAGTCTCTGGAATGGGTATCTCCCTATCATCTCTTTAGTAAACACTGAGGCAAAGAATTAATTTAGTCTTTCCACAATGTTTTATCTTCCCTAAGTGCCCCGTTAACCCATCGCTCATCTAACGGTCCAACCAACTCTCTTGCAAGCTTTCTGCTTTGGATATATTTTTAAAGTTTTTATTATGAGTTTTTGCCTCTACAGCCAACTACGTTTTCAAATTCCCTCTGAGCCTGGCTTATCAATGTCTTACATTTAACTTGCCAATGCTTATGCTTTATCTTTTTTTTACTTCTGATGGATCCTTCTTCCAATTTTTAAATGAAGATCTTTTGGCTAAAAATCCACCTTTCTGATGCTGCTGTTAAATCTTAGACCTGATTATTCCCCTTTACAGCCTCATTCATTTTTAACTATTTTCTTTATCAAAGAAATTCCCCAAGTCCCTTTTGCCCTGTCTGTTTATTTTGATTAGATTGTAAGCTCTCCTGAGCAGGGACTGTCTCTTCTGTTTCTGTACAGCACTGCATATGTTGAGGAGCACTATAGAAGTGCTAAGTAGTAGTAGTGATACAGTCTGAGTCCCCGTGTACTCCTGATACATCCTGGACAGCAGAGAAAACAATTAGGGGATAGGGCACCTTACACTTGCACTTTTAGGGCCTGATCTCAAGAAGAATTTCCCTGCATAAAACCTGGGATTGTGCCTGTAAATGGGCTTTTGAGCATTGCCCTCGGGTTGTGCGTGTAACAGCAAGAGAGAGGTGTGTGCTGGGGCGGGGATACTATTTACATACAGGCAGTGTAAATGCGTCTGCAGCCCTGGGATTCACCTGCACCGGATAATATTCAAAGCAGACTTGTGCGTGCTCTGTACACCCAAGCTTCAGCCCTAAATGGGCCACTAAATCTCACCCACCTTGAGATCTAAAGTCACCCACACAGGTTTAGAGCAGGCCCCCAAAATGTCCCTCCCACCCCCAGAGAACCTCTCTCTATGTCACCAAATTTGTGCAGGTTATGAAGTTACGCAGGGAGTCACAGAGGGGGAAACTATAGAAAATCAGAACTTTACATTAAATATAATTCATCACTTAATCATCCTGCATGTGACCCATGGAAATAACTGGAAATGGGAGCCAGGTTCCTCCCCAGGACCCCAAACTCTTCCTGCCCTGCTATTTATTTGATTGATTGATTGTATTTTGTTAGTCTCCTAATTTGAAAAATCATCTCGATGCGATGCACACAGAGACATTGAAATATCTAATCGTATGTCAGGATTAGCACTACTGCTACTATTGATCATGTTTAAAGCACTACCAGTCATACACAGCGCTGCACAGACACACATAGGAGACGGTCCCTGCTCCAGGGAGCTTACAATTTAGATAAGGCAAACATACACAACACACGTCTTCCAGAGTTTTCTTTATTATAGAGAAGTACTTGGGATTTAAAAGCAACATCAATAAGGCAAAGTTTTAAACTGGATTCACTTATGGCCAGAGAGGGAGCAAGACGCAAGGACTCAGGAAGTCTCTTCCAGGCACTCGGCAGAGCGAGGCAGAAAGCAGGGAATCGGAAGGTGGTGGTGGAGGAGAAAGGCACAGATTAGAGGAACAGCGTTCACGAGGAAGGGAGAGAGAAGAGAAGAAAGGCAGTGAGGAGCTGCAGAGTGAGTGCATTTGTAGGGGAGGGAGAGAAGCTTGAACTGTAGGTGGAAGTGGACAGAGAGACAATGTAGTGACCTGAGAAGAGGGGTTACATGATCACAGCGAGGTTAAAGAAAGAGAAGTCATGCAGCTGAATGTTGAAGAGATTGCAGGGGAGAAAAACGATTCAGCGGGAGGTCAGCTCAGAGCAAGTTACAGAAGTCTAAGCAGGAGGAGATACGAGAGGGGAGGCGGGTTTTGGCTCAGAGAGGAAGGGATAGATTTTAGCAGTGTTATAGAGGAGGAACTGACTCACTTTAGCAGTGTTTTGGATGTGCAGAAGGAGGGAGAGGCATCAAAGATGACCCAAGGTTAGGGCTGAGAAAACAGGAGGATGAGAGCACAGTGAGCCCTCCTGATGTGACAGAATCAGATGTTCCTGATGTTCTGGATAATGCTCTGTTAGATCCTGGGTTTTATTATTCAGATTTATCCAGGCAGAGACGTTTGATATTCTCTGTCTCTGGGATTAGACTTGTAAACCTCGAGGTCCAGAAAGGAAACTGAGTCCAGGGGAACAAGTCTGGCAGTTCCTGGGGATGAGGGGTCCTGGTCTCCTCTCTTCCATGATAAAATGTTATGGGATTAAAGCCAGCTGAGCCCCTCCACGTGTCACTGAGTGTTTCTGGTTTATGTTTCAGGTGCCGGTGACGTTTGAGGACCTCGCTGTCTCTTTCTCTCAGGAGGAAGGAGGTTGTTTAGATGAAGGACAGAAGGAGATTTCCAGGGATGTGAAGGAGAATTATGAGACCCTGAGCTCTCTAGGTAAGGATTGCATTATCTCCATTTTTAGTAAATGCAGGTAATGTTGTACTAAAGTCACTTTTTTCCTGGGTCAGCTCCACACCAGAGATGTGCAGACAGGGCTGGATTTAGCATTTTCCCATAGATAAGCAGCATGAATAAGCCATGCTGTCTGGGAGTCCTCCGGGCAGCTAGGTGGCGATGCTCTCTTAGAACAGAGACTTTCAGTGCAGTGTGCCTGCTTGGATCCTCCCCCGCTTTCCCCATCCTCCTCAGTTCGTTTTTTTTTCCGCGCGCCTGACTGCACTCGGAGCTCTTCTCCTCCTCAGCGAAACATTTCTCTGAAGTAAAAAAAAAAGAGAAAAGATGTTAAACACAGGAAATCTGTGGGAAAGGTGTTGTTACCTATGCCTTGGACCCGACCACAACCAGGCAGCCTGTAGGGACTGCGGACGCATGTCCCCCCCGCGTGCAGCGGCAGAGGGCTGCCAAAATATCAGAACTGAGAGAAATGGCATCGGACTCGTATACCCCTTCGGAAGAGTTTGCTCTGTCTTCCCCAGGCCCCCCCCCCCCCCCCCCCCCCGAGCCTCCAAGGAGTCGACGCGTCCCAGGGCCGCTTCAGTGGGACCTCCCGGTTCATCCAGGCCAGTACTGAAGCGAGGGACATCGGCGCCGATACACGACGAAGGAGATGCGTCGAGAGCATCGACGGCGCCGAAGACAACATCTGCACCGAGTGGCATTGGAGCTCAGACGCGTCCTCAGGAAGCCGGCCGCATGCTTCGGGATCAAAGCATAAGCACAGGGACATCCACGCACCGAAGCAATTCAGCACCGACGCCATCAACGCACTCACTGGCAAAGACCCCACAGAAGCAAACTTCAGGACACAAAAGACCCAGAGAACCTTCCCATCTCCTGGTTGTGGATTTGGACGTGGTCCCCTCTTCACCAGCCACCTTGCATGCTTCCTCAACTTCAAGGAGATCAGGCCTTCAAGAGCCTTTACGAAAGAGGTAAAGGATCCCCTCTCGATCCCTCCTTTACCCAGAGGTTCGAACACGGACATATTGTGGCTGTGATACTCCCTAGGGCTCCTCCCAGGAATCTGGCACCACCACCCACTGAGCCACATGGACAGCCTCTGCCAACCCCTGAAGTCACCTTAGCCTCACAGGTGATGTCCCAGGCAGCAAGGGATACATCTGGCAGAAACACCGCTGGAAGCCCCCCCATCACCGCAAGACAGCCTCAGCTCAGTGCCTTCCCCTGGCCAACCTCTACCAATTCCTTCTCTGGGGGATCTTCCCCCCAGCCGTCCACGTCACCGGCATCCTCCATAGGGTACCCCTTTGATCCGGCGGAGGAACAACCTGAGCCGGTCTCTCCTCTGGAAGACTTGTCTTATTCGAAGTTTCTGGAGAAGGTGGGGCAATGCCGCAACGTCAAGACAAGGAAAGTCCCTGACCCAAGAACAGACGTCCTGGGCGTCCTCAAAATTTTTGAGTCACCTGCGGAGCCCATAGCCTTGCCCTCCCATGAAGTCCTAGACGCGGTCATGACCAGGGCCTGGGAAACCCCCTTTGCGGAACCATCAACCTCTCGAAAGATGGACCTCAAATTTCGTATGAGGCAATCCCCGTGCTACTCTGCAGTACAGCTTCCTCAGGCCTCTGTAGTCGTGGAGTCCACCATGCAGAGGGCTAAAAAATTTCGCCTTCACTCGAACACTCCTCCTGGGAAAGATTCGAAGTATTAGGTGGCTTCGGAAAGAAGGCCTTTCAGTCTGGGATGCTCAGTGCGAAAATCCAGCAACACCAATTTTACATTACGTAATATTTATATGAGTGTCTGCAATCGTTGAAGCCCTTGTTTCAGGAGGCGTCCCCGGACCATCAACCCCCGGAGCAATTTCACAATTTGGAGGAGGGCTTGAGACATCTCTTGCGAACAGTATATGAGAGGTTCGGGACTTCGACTAAGTCCATGGCCAATGCTATCGCGGCCCGACGAGCCAATGCCATCCGCGAGGATGTTCATGAGAAGCTCGCCAACTTGCCCTGTCTCCCAGATAACCTTTTCGGGGACTAATTTAGAGAAACGATAGCCCAGCTCAAAGAGCAGAAGATAGCAGTAATGTCCCTGGCTTCTCCTGCAGATACGGCTTCCTCGAGGTGGTACTTTACATCATCCCACAAACCATATTACCAGCGACAACCATACAAGCTGTACCCGGCCTTCCAGCCTCTGCAATAAACTCCAACTCGTCCTCAGTCTTCCCAGCAACAGGGAGCTTGGCAACGCCAGCGCACTCCCGGTTACCTTGTCCGCCTCAGGATCCCAACCCCCCTAAACCCTTCCAGGGTTTTTAGGGCAAATGCACCCATCGCTACCACTCCTGGTGGGAGGCAGGCTCACCCACTTTCTTCAGGCATGGAAGGACATAACATCCGACCTCTGGGTTCTACGTATCATACAGGAGGGCTACTCCCTCAATTTTCACTCCACCCCCTCCACTCCACACCTGGTGCCCCAGAAACACCTGTCAGCGCACTGCAGTCAACTGCAGCTGGAGATCAACAGCTTACTTCAGCAACAGCGGCGCAGTTCCACCAGGGCTTCTACTCCCAATACTTCCTTATACCCAAGAAGTCAGGAGGGTTACGACCCATCCTAGACCTTCGAGTTCTCAACAGGTACTTAACAAAGGAGAAATTCAAAATGACGTCACTAAAGTCCATCCTGACCTTCCTCGGACCCAACGATTGGATGTGTTCACTGGACCTCAAAGATGCCTATTCATACATACCGATGCACCCTATTTTCTGGCGGTTCCTATGCTTTACAGCCACTGGCCACCATTTTCAGCACAAGGTGCTCCCATTTGGCCTCTCCTCAGCTCCCAAAGGGCTGCTACCGCTAGGCATTACCATATGCCTAGCGGTAGCAGTGGGTCACTCCGGGAGATTCAAGTATTCCCCTGGATGATTGGCTGCTGGTGGCCCTCAACCCACTGACAGTCGCCGCTCCTTTTGCCCGTTTTTACCGCCAGGCCTAATTTAAATAATGAATCGGGCGCACTCGTCCTCTAAGCCCTATTAGCATGCCTCGCCTCACCAAGGGTATCCCTGACAGGGACCCAGACACCACGGACATCGAAGGGATGCAGGCTCTTTGGAGGATGGGGAAATCCCTCCAGGCTTGGAACCGTACCGGACCATGTTACAGTTTTTCCATAGAGAAGAATTGCCGTGGCTGGTCTCCCAGATCCTGAAGACTCTGAGAGTTCCAGGCACGAATCCTATGTCTGAGCCAAAGAAGAACCCATCCTGGTATCTCTACAGAAAGCTTCTTGCTATTTCCTGATGCTGGAAGCCATCCAGGAGTTGATTGATCTGGAATGGGATGCCCCGGAGCCAGCTCTAAAGGTTGTCGTGCATTGAAGGACTTATACCCTCTGGACCCGGCAGCCAAAGAACACCTGTATTTCCTGAAAGTGTACAGCCTGGTCTACGCCATTTTGAAGCGAACAACTATCCCAGTAGAGGGAGGAGCAGCCTTGAAGGATGCGCACGATAAGCGGCTGGAGTCCATCCTTAAGCCTTTGACGTGACAGCAATGAAGCTGCAGTTCGCTTCCTGTTCTGGCCTGGTGGCTCGCTCGTGTCTGCTTCTCCCAAGAGGCAGATAGCTCAGGGACACATTCCAGAGAGGCGATGGAGCCTGCTGCAGCATTCCTAGCAGATGCAAGCTCTGACCTAGTGCGGTCCTTAGCCAGAGAGGTAGCCTCAGTGATGGAGGCCAGAAGGCAACTATAGCTGTGAAATTGGTCAACGGACGCATCCTCTAAGGCAAACCTCACAAAGTTGCCCTTTAAGGGATTCCTCTTATTTGGAAGTGAATTAGAAAAGTTGGGCAGTAAATGGGGTGAATCTCCAGGGTCACGGCTACTGGAAGATAAGAAAAAGAAGTTGCAGCACCCCTCACCTATGAAGGGTCGGACCAGGGGCTCCCAGCTTTTTTGGCCCTACAGAAACTCGCCATTTCAGACATCTTGACCTTCAGGAAGGTCTCTGTCCTTTCGGAGCCATCAACCAAAAAGAGGAACTGTTCGGGCTCAAGTTTGACCCGAACTCCCAATGAAGTTTGGACGAGCAATCCATAGGACGAGGAGATAGGGAGCCGACTATCCCTCTTCTCTCAGCGGGGGGTCAAGATCACGTCGGACAAATGGGTTCTGGACATCATTCGAGAAGGATACGTTCTGGAATTCCGCAGCATACCTCATTGATCGACCTACTGACCACATCCCACAACGCGAAGGTTCCCTGATTCTTCAGTCGCAGAAGAGATCAGCACTCCCAAGGGATCGATGTGCTGGTCCAGACCTGGCCAGAGGAGGACTTACTTTACGCCTTCCCTCCGTGGCCTCTACTGGGCAAGATCATTCGCAAGATCAAACGCCACAGAGGATTAGTCCTTCTGGTGGCCCCGGATTGGCCCAAATGCCCATGGTATGCAGATGTGGAAGCTTCTGGTGGAGAACCCCCTATACCTCCATCCGCACAGGGACCTTCACCAACAAGGTCCGATCCTTCATGAGGGCTTAACTCAGTTTTGTCTTGCGGTCTGGCCCTTGAGAGGACTTGCCTGACGAAGCGTGGATATTCAGCGGCAGTAATTGCCACCTTGCTCTGCGCGTGGAAGTTATCGACATCCTTGATGTACATGTAGATCTGGAGAATATTTGAGGCTTGGTGCAAGGAAAACAAACTCTCTCCTCAGTTGATAAAGATCCCCATGATTCTGGAATTCTTACAGGATGGCCTGAACAAAGGACTGACCCTCAACTCTTTGAAGGCCAGGTGGCGGCTCTCTCCTGTTTCAGAGGCGCGGTGAACATAGCCTGCCAGTCCATTTCCTTACCATTCTTAGATGGACGCAAGGACTTGGAAGACTACCACCTCCTACGCTACTTAAACGTCAGTAGGCTGTTAGTACAATATCTCGAATGTACAGAACCGCTGTTCAAGACGGACCGCTTGTTTGTGGAAGGAAACAAGATGAAGCAGCTTTGCGAGCTACCATAGTTCGCTGGATTAAGGAAGTGTTCATGGGAGCTTATGTAGCAGCAGGGAAGCCTTTACCCCTTCAGGATAAAGCTCATTACACTAGGGCCCAGGCAGTATCCTGGTTGGAAGCTAAGCTACTGTCTCTCGTCAACATCTGCCAAACAGTGACGTGGGCCTCCTTGCACACCTTCTCCAGGTTCTATCGCCTGGACGTCCAAGATACAGCCTTTGCGAGGGCGGTGCTAACTGGACCGCGGGTAGCCTCCCATCCTGTTCAGGAGTAGCTTTTGTACATCCCATTGGTCCTGAATTCATCTGGCTACACACTAGAAATAGTGATAATTTTGTTTTCCTTCGTGTAGACAGATGGACTCAGCATCCCGCCCATGGCTGCCCATGAAAAGTACCAAGCATACGCACATGAATCTCGATCCCAAAGAGGTTACGGGGTAAGCCATCACCCTATCCCTAGATCTGGGCATCTGTAATATTGCTGGGATTCAACGCTTATATTTGGGTGAGTACAGTTACGGTCACCAGTTTTAATCAGGTTCGTAAACTGTATTCAGGTTTTTCAATAGTATGTCCACAGTGGCTTTTGAAGAGAATACTGAAGGGCTGAGGTCACTGCAAGGGTGTATCTAGGGTGACATCAGCTTTGAAACCTGGCTCCGTCTCCATCTGCTGGCAGGGGAGCACATAACCCATTGGTCCTGAGTCCATCTGTCTACATTAAGGAAAATGAAATTATCAGGTAGGTAATTTCTCCATTTGATGTCTTCTAAGTTAGGACTTTATGAGGCACTGATATCATTGAGGGCTGAAGGGACAGGGATGCTTCTGTTCCCTCTGCTCGTGCGTACTGTTTGCTACTAACATGTAAGAAAGCCTTTACTTTCCTAGCGTGTAGCCAGATGGACTCAGAACAAGTGGGTATAGTGTGCTCGTGCTAGCAGTTGGAGACGGATCTGACGTCAGCACGGGTACATTTACCCCCACAGGAAGTGAAGCCATTCAGTAATTTCCGTCTCCAAAGCAGTTTGGAGAGCCTGCACGCTCGCTGAGCGTGTTTTCCAATACTACTTTCTACTTTCCAAAATTCTCAGACGACGAGCCCCGCAGACGAGTTCGGCTGCTTAGAGGCAGCGGGTGCACTTCCTCGAGTGCGGCGGTGAAGGTATTTCCCCTCTCCCCCCCGCAGCCGGAGACCGCCCGGGTTACAGCCGGGAAGGGCCGAGGATCAGGTAAGGCGTACATCTCTTACTTTTGGTCTCCGAGGTACGAGGATCGGCGGCGTTGCCTGCCTGCGGCACACCGTGGAGGTCGCCATTTTGCCTGCCTTGTTCAGGTATTGAGCGCCCACAGATAGGCGCCTGTGGATAGGCGCACAACGCAGCATATATATATATTGCTAAGCGTATGTTCAGCGCATATTGTTTATTGCTGTCCGCATATTATTGAGCGCATACTGTTTGTTATTTAGTGTATATTGCTGTCCGCATATTATTCAGCGCATATTGTTTATTATTTAGCGCATATTGCTGTCCGCATATTATTGAGCGCATACTGTTTATTATTTAGCGTATATTGCTGAACACATAATATTGAGCGCATATTGTTTATTGTTTAGCGCATATTGCTGTACGCATATTACTGCGCGCATACTGTTTATTGTTTAGCGCATATTGCGGGTCGCATATTCTTGGGCGCATATTGTTTATTATGGAGCGCCTATTGCTGTACGCATATTATTGAGCGCATACTGTTTATTATTTAGTGTATATTGCTGTCCGCATATTATTGAGCGCATACTGTTTATTATTTAGTGTATATTGCTGTCCGCATATTATTGAGCGCATACTGTTTATTATTTAGCGTATATTGCTGAACGCATATTATTGAGCGCCTATTGTTTATTATTTAGCGTATATAACTGTACGCATGTTATTGAGCGCATATTGTTTATTATTGAGCGCATATTGCTGTCCGAATATTATCGCGCGCATACTGTGGAGTATTGAGCGCAGACTGCTGAACGCATACTATTGAGCGCATATTGTTCTTGGGCTTATATTATTCTTGAGCGCATATTGCTGACAGCTTTAGCGCCGGCGCCATGGCACACTTAAACGCCCCGGCGTCTCTAGAGGCGGCACCTTCTGATTCCGGCGTGAAAGCTCTTGGCCTGTGCTCAGCGTGCCAGCTTAGAGCCACACAGAGCGAAGAGCCAGACTCCCTTTCTGCCCAATGTGAGGAGGCAGTGGGAGCCTCGGGCCAGGACCAGTCTCAACTGAGGTTTACCGACAGTTCCCCAGGGGCCACCCCGGACCTAGCGGGCCGTTTCGAACAGCCAGGAATCCCGGGGGACTTGGTACCCCGACGGATGGAGGCTGCGTCCATTTCCTGGGTGGACTTATTTAAGGGGATCCACGCCTTTGTACAGATGCAGTCGGCTTCCCGGCCTAGACCCGCTGCTGCTGCCCTGGCTGACCCTGCCCCCGGGCCTTCTCGCCCTTATCGTGAACACCAGCCTCCGGGCAGTCCGGCTCATGCGGACCCTGATATCTCGGAGGACGAGTCCGAACCCCCTGAGGAGGGGGAACTTCCCTCGGGGATAGAGCCATATCGAACTATGAGGCGGTTCTTTCCCAAGGAAGATCTCTCCGACCTGGTCTCTCAGTGCCTGACTGAGTTGGCTATTCCAGGCCCCAGCACTATGGAGGCATCTACGCAGAACCCCCTGCTGGAGGGTCTTCGTCCCACAGCCCGCCATTTTCCCTTCCTGCAAGCGGCGCAACAGCTGATAGATTTGGAGTGGAATGCGCCGGAGGCCTCGTTCAAAGGGGATCAGGCCTTGTCCGGCATGTACCCCCTGGACCCGGCAATTAAGGATATGCTGGCGTGCCCTAAGGTGGACGCCTTGGTTAGCGCTGTGGTCAGGCGCACTACCATTCCAGTGGAGGGGGGGGGGGGGCGGCCCTGAAGGAGGCTCATGACCGACGCCTGGACGCCATCCTGAAACAAACCTTTGAGGTGGCAGCTCTGTCTCTATGAATCGCAACCTGCTGCACAGTGGTGACGCGTTCCTGTTTGTCATAGGTCCGGAACAATGCTCCGGCAGAGGACATGGAGTCTGCCCTCTCGTTCCTTACGGATGCCGTCTCCGACCTAGTCCATACAACAGCCTAGGGGGTCTCCTCCTCAGTAGCAGCCAGGAGGCAGCTCTGGATTCGGAATTGGTCAGCCGACGCTCCTTCTAAGACACGTCTCACTAGAATGCCATTTAAGGGTTCTCTCCTGTTCGGCAGCAACCTAGAGAACCTGGCCAGCACATGGGGCGCCTCTCCAGTACCTCGACTGCCGGAAGATAGGTCCAAGAGGAGCCAGCGCATCTTTCCGAGGCCCTCCAGAGGTAGAAGCTCCCAACGCTTCACTCCCTATAGGAGGCGCTACCAGGCACCTCGTCCTCAGGCCAGGAACCAGTCCTTTCGGACCAAGCAGCGTAAGAGGGGAGCCGGCTCGGGATCCGGTCCCGGCCGTGCTTCACAATGAGATTCAGCCGATCCATCCGGGGGACGGAGCCATAGGGGGCAGGTTAACCCTCTTCTACCCCAGATGGGTCGAGATTACGTCAGACCAGTGGGTCCTCGCCATCATCCGAGTGGGCTATTATCTGGACTTCCATCACACCCCTCCGGACAGGTTTGTGGAGTCTCCGTGTCCAATCCACAAGAAGGCGGCATTAGAAGTTACCCTGGCGAGGCTCCTGTCCTTGAAAACCATAATCCCAGTACCTGCATGGGAAATGGATTCTGGGCACTATTCCATTTATTTCATGGTACCCAAGAAAGAGGGCACTTTCCGGCCGTATTAGATCTCAAGTCAGTCAACCGATACTTAAGGGTCCCGAGGTTTCGCATGGAAACTCTGCGCTCAGTCAAGACCGCAGTACAGCCAGGGGAGTTCCTCACGGCCTTAGACTTGTCAGAAGCCTACCTGCATATCCCGATCCATCGGGATCATCAGCGCTACCTACGCTTCAAGGTTCTGGGACGACACTTCCAATTCCGGGCTTTGCCCTTCGGGTTAGCCACAGCACCGCGGACCTTCACCAAGGTGATCATAGTGGTAGCAGCGGCGCTGAGACGGGAAGGAATCCTTGTCCATCCCTACCTAGACGATTGGCTGATCAGGGCGAAATCCCGAGAGGAGAGCCATCAGGCAACCGTCAGAGTGATCGCCCTTCTGGAAAGCCTGGGATGGGTAGTCAACCTAAACAAGAGTTGCCTACAGCCTTCCCAATCACTGGAATACCTGGGAGTCCAGTTCAACACCCAGGCAGACAAAGTCAGTCTCACTACCAAGAGGAGGTTAAAACTCCAGACGCATCTACGGTCCTTGATGGGAGCCAGCCGGCCCATAGCTTGGGATTATCTGCAGGTTCTCGGTCTCATGGCATCCACCCTGGAAGTGGTACCTTGGGCGCGGGCCCATATGAGACCACTACAACGCTCCCTTCTCTCTCGATGGAGCCCACGCTTCCGGAATTACTCTGTGCATCTACCTCTACCAGCCAGAGTGCGGACCCAGCTACGGTGGTGGTTGCAGTCCGGCCACATGAGCAAGGGGTCGAAAATGTCCTCCCCCACATGGACTCTGCTCACCACAGATGCCAGCCTGAGCGGATGGGGAGCACACTGCGAAGAGCTCACCGCCCAGGGGCGGTGGAGCAGAGAAGAGCCGGGGTGGAACATCAACCGTCTAGAGGCACGGGCAGTCCGGTTAGCCTGCCTGCAATTTGCTCCCAGACTGCGGAACAGAACAGTCAGAGTGATGTCAGACAACGCCACCACGGTGGCATACATCAACCGACAGGGCGGAACCAGAAGCCAACAGGTGTCTCTAGAGATAGCCCCACTGATGGCTTGGGCAGAGGGCGAATCTCCAGGACATCTCCACCATCCACATGGCCGGAAGGGACAACACCGCGGCAGACTTCCTCAGCCGGGAATGTCTAAATCCGGGAGAATGGCAGCTGTCCCCCACAGCCTTCCAGATGATTGTGGATCAGTGGGGGACTCCGGACATGGACCTACTAGCGGACAGGTCCAATGCTCAGGTACCCAGATACTTCAGCCGCAAGCGAGATCCGTTCTCTCACGGGATCGACGCCCTGGTTCAGCCATGGCCTCCAGGGACCCTGCTATACGCCTTTCCTCCGTGGCCCCTGCTGGGCGCCCTTATACACAAGATTCAGAGGCAGAGAGGCCTAGTTCTTCTAGTGGCACCGGACTGGCCAAGAAGATCCTGGTACGCGGACATGAGAAGACTACTGACAGGGGAGCCTCTTCCCCTGCCTCCGCTCCGGGACCTGCTGCTTCAAGGTCCCATCCTCCACGAGGATCCAGCTCAATTCTCTCTTACGGTCTGGCCATTGAGAGGGCTAGACTGAAGAAAAGAGGTTACTCAGAGCCAGTGATAGATACACTCCTCCGAGCGCGCAAGTTTTCCACATCCCTCACCTACATAAGGATCTGGAGAGTATTTGAAGCCTGGTGCGACACTCGTGGCACCAATCCACATGCGACCACAATCCCGATTGTTCTGGATTTCCTGCAGGATGGGCTTCAGAAGGGTCTCTCCCTAAGCTCCATCAAGGTTCAGGTGGCTGCACTGTCTTGCTATGGTCCCAGGAGGGATGGTAAAACCATTTCCACGCATCCAGATGTTTCTCGCTTCCTGAAAGGAATCAAGCACATTCGTCCGCCACTGAAGTGGCCAGTGCCCCTGTGGAACCTCAACCTTGTTTTGGATTTCCTCGCGGGATCCACCTTCAGACCCCTTTGGGGCCTGTCTCTCCGTTCGCTAACTTTGAAGATGGTGTTCCTGCTGGCAGTGTGTTCAGCACGCCACATCTCAGAGCTACAAGCGCTGTCCTGCCATGACCCCTTTCTCAGAATCACTCCAGAGGCTATCCATCTTCGCACGGTTCCCTCCTTTTTACCTAAAGTAGTCTCACAATTTCACCTCAACCAAACCATATCCTTGCCTACCACGGCGGGTTTGAAGAAATCAGAAGAAGGGCGTTTGCTACGCCATCTCGATATCGGCAGATTGCTGCCCAGATACCTGGAAACGACAGAAGCAGTACGAAAGACGGACCATCTGTTCGTCCTTCACAGCGGGAAGAAAGAAACAAGGAGAAGCGGCTTCACGGCCCACCATCGCCCGCTGGATCAAAGAAGTTATCAGAGCGTCCTACGTAGAGTCCGGGAAGTCACCGCCTCTGCAGGTCAAGGCTCATTCTCCCAGAGCGCAGGCGGCCTCTTGGGCAGAATCTAGGATGCTGTCGCCCGCGGAGATATGTAAGGCGGCGACGTGGTCCTCCCTCCATACCTTTTCCAGATTTTTACCGTCTGGATGTCCAGGTCAGGGAGGACACAGCATTTGCGAGGGCAGTCCTGAATGGACCTCGGGCAGCCTCCCACTCAGTCCGGGAGTAGATTTTGTACATCCCACTTGTTCTGAGTCCATCTGGCTATACGCTAGGAAATGTTGAGATTACTTACCTGATAATCTCCTTTTCCTTAGTGTAGACAGATGGACTCAGCATCCCGCCCGGCTGCCAGTATACATGGGTTTCACCAGTTCAAGGTAAGCCTTATCACTTCTTATATGAGTGCATCCACTCTACCAGGTGTCGACGTCTTCCGGTTGGGAACGCTGGCTGTATCTAGCTACTTTCAATCGGTCAGGGGAATCCTGTTTCACTAATTATTTTGATCGGTCAGTAAACATATATCCATAACAGCTTTTGCAAGGAAGATTATTGAGTGGCTTCACTTCCTGTGGGGGTATATGTACCCGTGCTGACGTCAGATCCATCTCCAACTGCTAGCACGAGCACACTATACCCACTTGTTCTGAGTCCATCTGTCTACACTAAGGAAAAGGAGATTATCAGGTAAGTAATCTCAACATTTCTCTTGCTCTTCCAGTTGATTTCAGTGTGATTTGAGTTCAGAAAGCATTTGCAAAGATTATTGTTTAAAGATGATTTTAATTTATCAATTTTATATTATGTTGTTCTATTTGATTTGTGATTGAATGTGTGTGTATCTTTGTAATCCACCCTGAATGATTGCATTGGAGGAGGCGGGGTATAAGTTTATAACTTATATAGATAAATAAAATTAACCACAGGAGTTTTCAGAGGCTTCTCCTAAAGCTTCTGCTACATCACAGAATTCTGTAATATCAGAAATCCCATGTGCTCATTATATGATCCTTCAAAATGTTTGATCCCAGGCCATTGATAGCTTTCCATTCCATTGTCATATCACATGACTAATTCCTTTTTTTTTTAATATCCAGCAAGCAATGAGGTCATACCGGAAGAGGAGAATAGAGAAGAACACCCTATAGTACTGGCACTTACACCAAGACAATCAAGAAATGTCTGTAAGAATCTTTCCCAGATTACTGATGGGGGAGACACGAGCCAAAATCAGCAGGAATTGGACAAGACGTGGCGAGACCCTACAGGAAACTCACTGGATGGAGTCACTGCATGTGAGAGAAGTGACAGGGAGCTCACAGATATCCCTGAGCACCAGAGACCTATGAGAGCAGAGATAACCTTCCAGAGTAATAACAGTGATCAAATGACTTCTGACCTCCAGCAGAGAGATGAGGAAGGGAAGAAATCCTTTGCTAGGAAATGTCATTTTGTATTGCACCAGAAAACTCATTCAGGAACGAGACCTGTTTCATGTTCTCAGTGTGGAAAATTTTTCAAACAGAAGTTAACCCTGAAATTACACCAGAGAATCCACATTCAGGGGAACACTTTCACTTGTATTGAATGTAAGAAAAACCTTTTTAGCAGGGAATCCTTACTAATACACCAAAGAGCACATACAGGTAAGAGATCCTCATATTGCCCTCAAGATGGAGAATCTTACAGCTCCGAGTTCTGTTTATTAAATCCCCAGAAAATGGAGAAAGAAGAGAGAACATTTTCATCTTCTGAAAGAGGAGAAAACATCATTCAAAAGCAAGACCTAATAATAAATGAAAAATCACAGAGAGAAGAAAAATTATTCATGTGTACTGATGGTGACAGAAACTTCAATGAGAGAGAAATGTTCACAGGAGAACTAAAATTCCAAACAGGGGAGAGAGCAGTTTCAACTAGTGAAGGCAATAAAATCTTATGTTATGAGAGAGTCTCTTCAAGAAATGGAAAAAAGCATGATGAGCAACCATTGTCTTGCTTTCAGGCTGAAAAATATTTCAATAGGAAGGCATCCATCCCACAGCAGAGGAAAATGCCCAAAGCAGAAAGTCAATATATATGTACTGAGTGTAGTAAAAGCTACAAGAAAAAGTATAATCTCATAATCCACCAGAGAATCCACACTGGAGAGAAACCATTTACATGTCATGAGTGTGGTGAAAGCTTTAGTGCAAAGGCCAGACTCAAAGACCATCAGAGACTCCACACTGGAGTAGAACCATATACATGTACTGAGTGTGGTAAAAGCTTCAGGCAGAAGCATAATCTCACAGTGCACCAGAGAATCCACACTGGAGAGAGAAACGATTTACATGTACTGAGTGTGGTAAAAGCTTCAGTCGGAAGCCTGGTTTCACAATTCACAAGAGAATCCACACAGGAGAGAAACCATTTGCATGCACTGATTGTGATAAATGTTTTAAATCAAAGGTAGAAATCAAAATCCATCAGAAAATCCACACTGGAGTAAAACCATATACATGTACTGAGTGTGGTAAAAGCTTCAGGCAGAAGCATAATCTCACAATGCACCAGAGAATCCACACTGGAGAGAAACCATTTACATGTACTGAGTGTGGTAAAAGCTTCAGGCTGAAGGCTGGTCTCACAATTCACAAGAGCATCCACACAGGCGAGAAACCATTTACATGTCTTGAGTGTGGTAAAAGCTTTCGTGCAAAGGACAGACTCAAAGACCATCAGAGACTCCACACTGGAGTAAAACCATATACATGTACTGAGTGTGGTAAAAGCTTCAGTCAGAAGCATTATCTCACAATTCACAAGAGAATCCACACAGGAGAGAAACCATTTGCGTGCTCTGATTGTGATAAATGCTTTAAGACAAAGGAAGAAATCAAAATCCACCAGAGAATCCACACTGGGGAGAAACCATATACATGTACTGAGTGTGGTAAAAGCTTCACGAAAAATCCTAATCTCATAATGCACCAGAGAATACACACTGGAGAGCAACCATTTACATGTACTGAGTGTGGTAAAAGCTTCAGGCAGAAGCATAATCTCACAATGCACCAGAGAATCCACACTGGAGAAAAACAATTTACATGTACTGAGTGTGGTAAAAGCTTCAGGCAGAAGCATAATCTCACAATGCACCAGAGAATCCACACTGGAGAAAAACAATTTACATGTACTGAGTGTGGTAAAAGATTCACGCAAAAGCGTAATCTCATAATCCACCAGAGAATCCACACTGGAGAGCAACCATTTACATGTACTGAGTGTGGTAAAAGCTTCAGGCAGAAGCATAATCTCACAATGCACCAGAGAATCCACACTGGAGAAAAACAATTTACATGTACTGAGTGTGGTAAAAGATTCACGCAAAAGCGTTATCTCATAATCCACCAGAGAATCCACACTGGAGAGCAACCATTTACATGTACTGAGTGTGGTAAAAGCTTCAGGCAGAAGCATAATCTCACAATGCACCAGAGAATCCACACTGGAGAAAAACTATTTACATGTACTGAGTGTGGTAAAAGATTCACGCAAAAGCGTAATCTCATAATCCACCAGAGAATCCACACTGGATAAAAACCATTTATATGTCATGAGTGTGGTGAAAGCTTTAGTGCAAAGGCCAGACTCAAAGACCATCAAAGACTCCATACTGCATTAGAACCATATACATGTACTGAGTGTGGTAAAAGCTTCAGGAAGAAGCATTATCTCATAATCCACCAGAGAATCCACACTGGGGAGAAACGATTTACATGTACTGACTGTGGTAAAAGCTTCAGGCAGAAGCATTATCTCGCGATTCACAAGAGAATCCACACATGAGAGAAACCATTTGGATGCTCTGATTGTGATAAACTACAAAAAAGGAATACTATGCCAAGAAAATTCACCACCTCCAATTCAACCCAAAAGCACTGTTCACCCTAGTCTCAAATCTTACCAAACCTAATATGTCTGCACCCCAAGTCCCCTCCACACAGACCCGATGCAATGATATTGCCCTATTCTTTAAGAACAAAATAGCTAACATCACCGCCAAGTTTACCCCCAACCCCAACAGTATAACCCCCTCCATCCTACACACACCTAACATCCTCACTTCTTTTGAACCCTCCTCAACACTAGAAATAGAAAACATTTTAAAAAAGATGAGACCCTCCTCCCACCCCTCAGACACTATCCCTACTAAACTACTACTCGCTATTCCTAAAACAATAGCCACCTCACTCTCCAAAATCGTGAATTGCTCCCTGGAACACGGCCTGGTACCCAACTCCCTGAAACAAGCTGTGGTCAAACCTATCCTAAAAAAACCCTCCCTTGATCCTTCCAACCTATCCAACCTCCGTCCCATCTCCAATCTCCCTTTCCTCTCCAAAATCATTGAGAAACTAGTTAATTCCCGCCTCTCTGACCACATAGAACAATCCAACATACTCCCACCTACACAACATGGCTTTCGTAAACACCTCAGTACCGAATCCCTACTCCTTTCCCTCACAGACACCATCATCAAAGGAATGGATGCTGGTAAATCCTATCTCATTGCCATGCTAGATATTTCCGCCGCCTTCGATACTGTAAATCATAACATCCTTATCAACACTCTCACCAGTATAGGAATCTCAGGTACTGCCCTCTCCTGGATAAAGTCCTTCCTCCAAAACCGCACCTACACAGTTCTCATTGATAATTTCACATCCCCCCCTGTTAATCTCGACTGTGGCGTCCCCCAAGGATCCTCCCTCTCTTCCACGCTATTCAACATTTACATGCTCCCCCTCACAAACCTCCTTTCTAACCTTGGTATTACACACTTCATCTATGCAGATGATGTGCAAATACTCATTCCTTTCACAGATACTGTACTCACTGCTCTACATAGATGGGACACCATTCTCACTTCCATTAACCAACTTCTCACCGACATGCACTTAGCCCTCAACCCTCAGAAAACTGAACTCCTCCTCATCTCCTCCAAACATGCACCCATACCCTGTCCCTCCACGCTTCAGACTCCTAACTTTATCTCCGACACAAGAAACTTGGGTGTTATACTTGACAACCAACTTACCTTCAAACCATATATCAAATCTATCGTTAGCAGTTGCTATTTCAAACTCCAAACCCTCAAAAAACTCAAACCCCTCCTCTACTTCCATGACTTCCGCACAGTACTCCAATCACTAATTTTTTCAAAAATCGATTACTGTAACGCACTCTTACTTGGACTCCCTGCCACCCACCTCAGACCTCTCCAACTCCTTCAAAACGCTACTGCACGCATCCTCTCTAATGTCAAGAAGAAAGACCACATTACCCCCACCCTCATCAACCTCCATTGGCTGCCCATCCATTCACGCATCCTATACAAGACCCTTACCCTCATCCACAAAAGTATTACTAATGAACACTACAACTGGTTAAGCCCACCCTTCCTCCCTCGTACCTCCACAAGACCTACACGCTCCTCCCTTCGTGGAACTCTTATCCCCCCATCTATAAAATCCACAAGACTCATCTCCACCACCAATAGGGCCCTTTCCCTCGCAGGCCCTTCCCTGTGGAACTCCATGCCACTTGACCTTCGCACCGAAACCTCCACACCCACCTTTAAAAAGAAACTCAAAACCTGGCTCTTCCTCCAAGCATACCCCCAATCACCTTCACCACCTATAAACACCTTAACCCAACCTCCATCTAGTACTAGTACTAACACCCCTACCACAGGACCTACACCCATCCCCTCAAGACAACCACAAACCCCTCACTTATCATGCACACAATAATCTATCTCTTATTAGCACCGTACATATCTTCTTACCCCTTTCACTGTTGCCCTTGCGCATTTTCAAATATTGCACACAACCTATGTACATACCACTTGTTCATTGTTTCCCTGTACATATTTTCTCCTCACGTTTCCGTCTTCACCCCCCCTGCCCCCCCCCTTTTGTCTCGACCACCCCCTCCCCTCCCTCCCCTATTATTTAGTTATTGATCTGTTACTATGTTCTAGGTTACACAATGTTCCTTGTAAAGGCTTTGCCTATATATATCCTTGTTTTAAGTTATCTGTAAACCGGCACGATGTGCAAACGGTTGCCGGTATATAAAATTAAATAAATAAATAAATAAATAAATGCTTTAAGACAAAGGAAGAAATCAAAATGCATCAGAGAATCCACACTGAAGTAGAACCATATACATGTACTGAGTGTGGTAAAGTTTCAGACAGAAGACATCTCTCATATGGCATCAGAGAATCCACATTGGAGTGAAACCAAGTCCTTGTACTTTGTTCTGAAGTTTTTACCTCACAAAGGACAAACTTTCAAGTCACCTGAGAAGGCACACAGGAGTCTAATGAATTCACTCAGTCTCCTATAGAAATTGAAATTGTAGACTGGACTGATAAGGATCTTAAATAATTGGAAGCAAGAAGAATGAAATTTCCTCTGCGCTCAGGCAGGCCGATCTGGGCGAGTGGTTTATGCACCTCTACCAGCAGATGGAAATGGATTAAAAGCTAACATCACATAGAAAGCCAGAATTGGCCTCACGACGCTAATGTGCCCGCTTCCCGAAGGAGGGCTAACATGTCCCAATATTCATTGATATAATATAGTTATCTGTTATGTCATATTAGGGATTGGCTGGGCAAATCGGATGTTCTAATTCCGAAAAATCTACTCTGAGACTGGTGCGCCCCATTGGACTTGGGTAACCTTCTGATAGCTCCCAAGTCCTCTCTTCCAGCACACAACCAAAACTTTCCCTATTTTATACCCTGTTGCACAGCATGGAAACGCCTATGCTCGCAGCTGCGTCTGTCATGGCGGACATTGATCTTTGCACCGATTGTGGGACTTCCAACAAAACTCGGCGTTCCTCCTCTGGAAAGAAGCAGGCCTTACCCATGTCTCCCAATTACTCGATGCCTCTGGATCTCAGCTCTGTACCTTCACAGACCTATTTTGAGATTTTGCCGAGAAGTTTTTTCACATATCTCCAAATAAGACGCATTCCTTTTTTTTTTTTTTTTGTAATTTAAACTTTATTTGAGAAAGAGTAAGCAGAATATACAGTACAACAAAGAACAATATGTAACCATAATTGTACAAATATTCACAATCAACAAAAGGAATAAACTGATAAAGCAACTGGATCTCTGTTTGCCTCTTTAAATCCCCCCCTCCCCCCTTGCCCCTTGGGATCTTACAGAAATTAAGTTCAAGCCGGGTTCTATGAAATGTTATTTGTTACAGAATATATTAAATAAAAAAAAAAACAGTTCAGGCAACCGACTGATTCTGTCTCCAAAGTAAATAAGGATTCCAGATACGGTGAAATAACCCTAGTTGTTTCTGTCTGTGGGCCGTTATTTTACTAAGAGTAAAAAGCGTAGAAACACGGGATTGGATCTTAACCAATGTAGGCAAGGCCATGTCTTTCCAGTGAAAAGCTATTTCACATTGAGCCGCAGTGGCCACTAGTTTAATAAATTGCTGAAGCGATCTGTCCCCCTGAGGGCATGCAGAATTCAATAAGACTACTGAGGGTGTAAGAACAATAGCTGTTTGGGTGATATCTGTTAGCCAGCTGGCCAAGGTCCTCCATAACTGTGTAATAGTTGCACTCTCCCACCAAAGGTGGAAGAAAGTCCCCTCTCCCCCACAGCCCTTCCAGCATCTGTCAGGAGTTGCGGGATATATTTTATGCAACCTAACGGGAGTAAAATACCATCTGTATAATAGTTTAAAACTGTTTTCAATAAGCATAGCAGATGTCAAACCTTTGCTACTGGTAAGGAAAAGTTCATCCCAAAAGTCCTCTCCTTGGGAGGATCCTAGGTCACACTCCCAAGAGTTGATAAATGCCGGTTTTACTTGTAAGCCCTGAACAAGTAATTTATAAATTTTTGACATGAGTCTTTGGACTTTGCTGACTTACAATAATTTTCAAATAAGGTTACTGTTTTAGCTAAATCAAGTTGTATACCAGATGTGCGTAGATAGCTACTTAGTTGTAAATAATGATATAGTTCAGTCTGTGGTAGTTCAAATCTTAACTGTAAAGTCGGGAACTCTACCCAGTTAGCATTTTCCCATAATTGGCCATAGCTATATATGCCTTTAGCTAGCCAAGATCGAAAAACTGTAGACGCCTTATCCTATAAAAATTCCTTTTGATAAAATGGGGAAGAATTAACGGAACAAATCTTTTCACCCACCAGCATGGGTTTCCATTTGTGCCAAATTTGTAGAGTATGTTGAATTGGGGTTGATAAATTGTCCATTTTGGGCCAGAATCTACGGGACTGCCAAAGTAGGTTTGCTAGTGGAGTTGACCCAGAGAGTTCTTGTTCCAAGATTGTCCAAGGTTTGTGAGAAGATGTCCTGTGCCAATCTACTACAACCCACAGCTGGGCCGTTGCATGGTACCTTAAAAGATTGGGGACAGCAAGACCGCCCCTTTCCTTGGGTTGATATAAAACCTTTTGGGCCACCCTAGGGTGCTTTCCCTGCCATAGAAATTTCATAATTCTATGCTGCCATTTTAGCAAGATGGCAGTAGGAATATTACAGGGTATAGTTTGGAACAAATAACTAATCCTAGGTAGTATATTCATCTTGAAGTTGGCGATACAGCCCAGCCAGGAGATGTGGTAACGATTCCATTCTTCCATCTCTCTGTACAGTCTCTTAATAAGAGGTGGATAATTAAGGTTATATACATCCTGATGGGAACCGATATAAATTCCGAGATACTTAATCTTTTCTTTCGCCCACTGAAAAGCAAATCTAGCTTTAAGGTCTCTCACTTGTTCATCCATTAAAGTAATATTCAAGATTTCAGTTTTGTCCCAATTGATGGAGTAACTAGAGACCTGACTATAAGATTTAATGATATCGACAACTGCTGGCAATGATCTCATAGGGTCAGTTAGGGTAAGTATTATGTCATCCGCAAACATAGCTAGCTTAGATGTAAATTTCCCCACTTGTATACCAGTAACCTCATTAGAGTCCCGTATTTTCTGCGCCAATTTATTTTATTTATTTATTATTTTGTTATACCGAGTTTCATGACTAGAATCACATCAACCCGGTTTACAATTAACAATGTGTGTAAGGTAGAGAGTAACATAGTAAACAATATTCCCAATTCAAACTGCAAATACAGAAAACAATATTATGGATGTGAGAAAGTTACAATAAAACAGGGAAAATTAACTAGGATCTGGAAAGGGGGGGAGAAATTGAACAAAGAAATATTTACATTTCAGCCAATTGCATCAATTAATATAGTTGTATAGCAAAAATGAATATATATGATAAGGACGATAATATGGTGCTGTGTATGAGTGGGTAGTTGGTGGATTCTTATTTCAATCCAATTTTTGAATACGAGTTTGTGCTGATGGGTGGAGGTTTTAATCAAGGCCTGGGAATGCTTTTTTTGAAAAGCCAAGTTTTTAGTCTTTTCCTAAATGTTAGAGTGCATGGTTCTTGTCTCAAGTCAGGTGGGATAGAGTTCCATAGAGTTGGACCTGCTGAAGAGAAAGCTCTGAGACTGAAGGATTTATGTTGGTAGGTTTTGGCATGTGGAACCTGAAGTGATTCTTTGTAGTATTCCCTGATGGGTCTGGCGGATGTGTGTTTTTTAAATGGGATTTGTAGGTCGAGTTCAGTGTGTTGGTGGATGGCCTTGTAGATGATAGTGATGGATTTGTACATGATTCTGTAGTGGATCGGTAACCAATGAAGGTCTTTGAGGATAGGGGAGATGTGGTCGATTTTCCTGGAGTTTGTAAGGATTCTGGCTGCTGTGTTCTGTACCATTTGTAGAGGCTTGGTATAAGAAGCTGGGAGGCCTAGTAGTAGTGAGTTGCAATAATCTAGTTTGGAGAAGATTATTGCTTGCAAGATTGTTCTAAAGTCCTGAGCGTGGAAAAGTGGCTTTATTCTTTTCAGAATATGTAATTTGTGGAAGCAATCTTTGGTGGTTTGGTTAATGAATGGTTTGAGGTTGTCTAAGATGGCTCCTAGGTCTCTTACGTGAGCAGTTTGAAGGAGGGCTGGTGACTTTGAATGTGTGTTGTTGTTTTATTGAAGCTAATGGTTCAATAAATAAAGCAAATAATAAAGGTAGGGGTGGGCACCCCTGCTGAGTGCCTCGCTCCACCGGGAAGAACGTGGAGTAACCACCATTCACTTTAATACAGGCACATGGATTATCGTATAACTTTTGAATCCAATTTATAAAAAAAACTGCCAAATCTCATTTTTGTAAAGCTTGAAATAAAAAGGGCCAATGGACCAAATCAAAAGCTTTATCTGCATCCATGGCCATAAATAAAAATGGAATCTTATGACGTTTGACCCACCATAGAGAGTTCAATAGTTTACGAACGTTATCAGATGCCAAACGGCCAGGGATAAACCCTGCCTGATCTGCGTGAATAATCTGTGCAATATAGACATTAAGCCTGTTGGCCAATATTTTGGCTAATAATTTGAGGTCTATATTGAGCAAAGATATGGGCCTATAGGAGCCGTATTGTGTGGAGTTGCGGCCTGGTTTTGCGAGAATAGTTATTCCGGCCACATTCAAATTGGGGCTTAAATACCTTCCGTTCGGAGAGCATTGAACATGTTGGTGAGAGGTACAAGTAAGTCACCTGCAAAACACTGATAAAATCTGGCAGTAAAACCGTCTAAACCCGGTGATTTATTCGTTTGAGTTGCTTAATGCGTTGAAAGTGCTTATGCACTTTCAACGCATAGTCAGCATAGTTCTCTGCTTCAATGGCAGGGGAGAAAGTCTGTTACTTCACTTTCAACGCATAGCCAGCATAGCTCTCTGCTTCAATGGCAGGGGAGAAAGTCTGTTACTTCACTTTCAAAGCATAGCCAGCATAGCTCTCTGCTTCAATGGCAGGGGCAATGTAGAAAAGAGGATCTATATATAGACAACAACCAACAAGGACTGAATTACATAGTCGAGTAAACAAAAGCATGGGTGTAGCTTGCTTATTGAGATAGTTACTACCCCTAACTAAGCTACATATTCAGTTAGATGCAGTTCCAACACTGCTCTCTACATTAATGGTGGGGTAGAAGGGAAATAGAACTAAAAGGTACTAAGAGCCAAGCGTAACAAGTAAGAGGGAAAAAAAAAAGTGCATAGCTTGTTGGGCAGACTGGATGGGCCGTTTGGTCTTCTTCTGCCGTCATTTCTATGTTTGTAAAACCTCCACTTCCATAATTTCCTTATCAAGCAATGCACGAGCTTCCTTCGGTAAATTAGGTAAAGTGATATCCTGTAAAAAAACAGGAATATCTTTGGGATTAATATTCATATTATGTGTGTATACCTCTGAGTAAAAACGCAGAAACCTTTGACGGATATCATCATTCGATGTGAGCATATTACCCTGCTCATCTCTGACTTTAGTAATAATATTTTGCATGCGCTTGGCTCTCAACTTGTTCGCAAGTAGCTTCCCTGCCTTGTTGCCTCCCTCGAAGTATAGCTGTTCTACTTGTTCCAGCTCATAGGCAATTTTAGCCACATCTAACGCCCCAATCTGTGATCTACAAGAATCTAATGCCAAACCCAGCTCTTTAGTGGGATCTAGTTTATGCTTACGTTCGAGTTCTAATAAATGTGTTACTAAGGTTTTACTCTCCTGTAATTCCATTTTTTTAACGTATGAAGCTCGAGCAATGAACGTCTCCATAATAACTGCTTTCCGATGCAGAAGCACAGCAAGCAAGGGCGCCTGGAAGCTTTGATCGCTTATAGTGCGGATGCACTTTATGATCTGTTACGGACTTCGGCCTAATCCATGGTGTCGGCTCAACGGCTCCTGTGGTTAAGAAACTGGTCGGCGGATATTTCCTCCAAGGCTCAGCTGGGATCGTTGCCTTTCAAGGGGTAAATTGCTTTTTGGTAAGGACCTCGAGGATATGATTCAATCCCTGGGGGAGAACAAGGTTCCCTGACTGCCAGAAGATAGGCCCAAGTCGAGGGGCTCCTTTTCTTCACGGTCTCGATTCAGAGGGAATCGCAGATTTCATCCGTCCAGAGCTCCAGCTTCTTCCTTTCAGCAAGCGTCAGGTCGCCAACAATCATTCCAGTCTCTGAAAGCCGCCTTATCTAATGCTCCAGCATTAGGGCTTCCAGACTACGGAAAGGATTTTTATTTCACATGTCATGAGGTTGCAGCTGTAGCAGCTGGAGTGGTAACCCAGGACCATGGAGGAAAAAAGAAACCCATTGGGTATTATTCAGCCCAGCTAGATTCTGTGGCATCTGCCTTTCCTGCTTGCCTAAGGGCTGTTGCTGCAGCAGCCCTGATGGTAGAAACATCTCAATCATTAATTCTTTTCCACCCTTTGCATCTCTGTTTACCACATGCTTTGATCACAGTTTTAAACAATGCAAAGACCCAGGTAATCACTTTGGAAAGCATGATGAGGTATGAACTCCTTTTACAATCAGGAAATATTATCTTTCATCACTGCTCTGCTCTCACCCCTCCTACTTTACTACCAGAAATAATTGACTTAGAAACCCCAGACCATGATTGTGCAATGCTAATGGAATATGAACTGAAGCCCAGGGAAGGTTTAACAGATATCCCTCTTTCTAATGCTGACGCAGTTTATTTTGTAGATGGCTCTGCTCTCCATGATGATACAGGTTCACTGAAGGTTGGATATGCTGTATGTACCCAGTGGGAAGTGCTAGAGGCTGGACCGCTCACTCATGCACGTTCAGCACAGACCGCAGAATTGGTAGCCCTCACTCGGGCTTGTTTTAGAGGAAAGGGATTACGTCTTTCTGTTTACACTGATTCTCGTTATGCCTTTGGGGTGGTTCATGACTACGGGACATTGTGAAAAGGAGAGGGTTTTTAACAGCTAATGGGGAAATAAGAATGGGTCTTTTGTTTAAAAAATTACTAGAAGCTATCCTGTTGCCTCTTGAGCTGGCAGTAGTTAAATGGGCTAGACATAGCAAAGAAGATTCAATTGTAGCCAAAGGGAATAACTTGGCAGATCAGGCAGCCAAAGATGCAGCTCTGACCAACAATACTGTGGGGAATGCGGGATGCCATTTGTTAATACACACACCACATAGAGAAAACAAAGACTTTAGTATTAAAAATTTGATTCAGTGGCAGGGGCAGGATAAGGATTATTGGAAGCTGTGGGCAAAAGGAGGGGCCACTGTCCAAAATCATGGACAAGATCAAGTATGGTTTGGCCCAAATGGCAAAGTAGTGCCCCCCCCCCCCCCCGGACATATACTGCCCCATATCTTACTCTCTATACACCAGGCATCCCATGCAGCCCCTGCAGCATTAGTTGGAATGTTCTTTCATCACTGGTGGGGATTGGTTTTAGCAGTCATGGCTCTGGCTATTACCATACGTTCTCAGTTGGTCATCACACCCGCACACCTAAAACGCCCCCTAGGCCCTTTCTTGCAAATCCAAATTGATTTTATCGAATTGCCTCTATGCCAAAATTACAAGTACGCTCTAACAATGATTTGCTGTTTCTCAGGGTGGGGGAGGCTTTCCCAGTAGTAAAGGCAGATGCAACCTCTGTAGCTAAGATTCTGCTGAGAGAGTTTATTCCAAGGTATGGAATTCCAGAATCAATTGATAGTGATCAAGGGTCACACTTCATAAATGACATAGTAATATCGTTAAGTAAGGCGTTCGGCATCTCTCTGATTCCATACCCCCTACAGACCCCCAAGCCTCTGCCCTTATAGAAAACTTCAATAGCAGGCTAAAAACTAAATTGGGCATTATCATGGCTGCAATGAATTTAACTTGGCTACGGGCTCTCCCTTTAGCACTAATGGCCCTGTGGGCATCACCTCATTCCAAGACAGGGCTTACCCCTTTGAGAAAGTCACTGGGCGACCAATGGCTATTGGTCCTATACCGAAACCCTCCACTGCCCTCATATTTTCACAGGAGGAATATTTAACCCATTATTTGTTTATGTTGCAGAAAGTCTTGACTTCACACTGGCAGAAAGTATGAGCATATTTTCCTCCAGTGCACCCTGTGCCTACTGAGAGTGTGCAACCAGGTGATTTCTTTTTTCTAAGGATCTTCCAACGAAAGAACTCCTTGGCTCCCGGGTGGAGGGGCCTTTATCAGGTAATTTTAATCTCACATTATGCAGTAAAATTAGAAGGATACCCTGCCTGGTGCACCTTTCTCACTGTAAAAAGGTCTACAGTACTACAGCAGCAGGAATCTCCGGGACATAAAACTCTCTCACGAGGCGGCTGGAACAGCCATGATCCTGCTTTTGCTTCTGGTTCATTTGCACTTCACAGAGGCACGGCCCTGTCTGGGGCCCCATGTCCAGACTTATCTGGCCTACACTAAAGCACTGCAGGAATCTTTGACTCTTTCAGACTGCTGGCTATGCTATCATTTAAAACAGGATGGCTCTGGGTTTGTTCCTGTACCTTTTAATAAATCATCCATCCTCAATCGTACTTATTGCACCTACTGCTGACTCTCTTACTCACGGTAACCCTTATGCCCTACCCTGTGCACCAAACAGGCAGGGTGGTGTTTTCAGCCGGAGGGTGCCACACCTTGGGCAAACTGTACCGATACAATGAACGTCACCTATAAGAAGGGCTATCACTGCGTGGTGAAATATCGTTTGTCTGCACAGTGGAGCTTTGTGCATGAATGCTTTAACCATGAACTAAACATGACTGTTCATCTGTACAAGGTCAGTAATAAGATGGTGGCTCTCCCCGGGGCACATCCTTCACACTGTGGAGACTATAAACATAAGTGTCCCACCTATCCCTCATGCTTCAACAGGACTTTACCTTGTTGTGGCTACAGCAAAGGCAGCCAGTCAATCCATGCGGTTCGCCAGCTTTGTCCTGTGGAGACTGGGAATAAGATCCAAGGGACCTGCTGTACTGGTTATGGATGCAACCTCAGGTGTACTGGGAATTATACTCATGATGACTACACCCCTTCCCCCATGTTCCTGCTTGCCAAAGCTTACATTGAAGCGCAAGGCTGCTCTGTAAGAACATAAGAACATAAGAAATTGCCATGCTGGGTCAGACCAAGGGTCCATCAAGCCCAGCATCCTGTTTCCAACAGAGGCCAAACCAGGCCACAAGAACCTGGCAATTACCCAAACACCTAGAAGATCCCATGCTACTGATGCAATTAATAGCAGTGGCTATTCCCTAAGTAAACTTGATTAATAGCAGTTAATGGACTTCTCTTCCAAGAACTTATCCAAACCTTTTTTGAACCCAGCTACACTAACTGCACTAACCACATCCTCTGGCAACAAATTCCAGAGCTTTATTGTGCGTTGAGTGAAAAAGAATTTTCTCCCATTAGTCTTAAATGTGCTACTTGCTAACTTCATGGAATGCCCCCTAGTCCTTCTATTATTCGAAAGTGTAAATAACTGAGTCACATCTACTTGTTCAAGACCTCTCATGATCTTAAAGACCTCTATCATATCCCCCCTCAGCCGTCTCTTCTCCAAGCTGAAAAGCCCTAACCTCTTCAGCCTTTCCTCATAGGGAGCTGTTCCATCCCCTTTATCATTTTGGTTGCCCTTCTCTGTACCTTCTCCATTGCAACTATATCTTTTTTGAGATACAGCGACCAGAATTGTACACAGTATTCAAGGTTTGGTCTCACCATGGAGCGATACAGAGGCATTATAACATTTTCCGTTTTATTAACCATTCCCTTCCTAATCATTCCTAACATTCTATTTGCTTTTTTGACTGCTGCAGCACACTGAGCTGACAATTTCAATGTATTATCTACTATGACGCCTAGATCTCTTTCTTGGGTGGTAGCTCCTAATATGGAACCTAACATCGTGTAACTACAGCAAGGGTTATTTTTCCCTATATGCAACACCTTGCACTTGTCCACATTCAATTTCATCTGCCATTTGGATGCCCAATCTTCCAGTTTTGCAAGGTCCTCCTGTAATGTATCACAATCCGTTTGTGATTTAACTACTCTGAATAATTTTGTATCATCCACAAATTTGATAACGTCACTCGTCATATTCCTTTCCAGATCATTTATATATATATTGAAAAGCACCGGTCCAAGTATAGATCCCTGAGGCACTCCACTGTTTACCCTTATCCACTGAGAAAATTGACCATTTAGTCCTACTCTCTGTTTCCTGTCTTTTAACCAGTTTGTAATCCACGAAAGGACATCGCCTCCTATCCCATGACTTTTTAGTTTTCGTAGAAGCCTCTCATGAGGGACTTTATCAAATGCCTTCTGAAAATCCAAATGCACTACATCTACCGGTTCACCTTTATCCACATGTTTATTAACCCCTTCAAAAAAATGAAGCAGGTTTGTTAGGCAAGACTTCCCTTGGGTAAATCCATGTTGACTGTGTTCCATTAAATCATGTCTTTCTATATGCTCTACAATTTTGATCTTGAGGATAGTTTCCACTATTTTTCCCGGCACCGAAGTCAGGCTCACTGGTCTATAGTTACCCGGATCGCCCCTGGAGCCTTTTTTAAATATTGGGGTTACATTAGCTATCCTCCAGTCTTCAGGTACAATGGATGATTTTAATGATAGGTTACAAATTTTAACTAATAGATCAGAAATTTCATTTTTGAGTTCCTTTAGTACCCTAGGATGCCTTCCTGTGTTGGGCCTTCCTGTTGTTACCGGAGGGAACATATCAAAAATCTACTTCACCACCTCTGAGGTAAGAGTAAATGACAGTAGACTATCAGTCTATAATACTTCAGGACTATGGTTCTTTGCACCCTGGGGAGCAGTAAATACTATTTCCTTTAATACTACTGCTCAGTTTTCCTTTGGATAGATTATACTATTGTTTTCTGTAAACAAGCATCATCAGACCTGGTTTACCCCTAAGAGAAGGCGCAGGTCACTGTTTGACCTTCAGATGGTCATTGATCCCTTTCATTGTGTTTTGAGAACCTTTTTTCCTGGTTTAGGAGTTTTTGAACTTGAAAGTACTTTAAAAAATCTTTCTGCCACTGTGGAAGTCACAATCAGGTCGATACAGTAAGGCCGCGGTAGAAACAGTGCGGCAGTGTCAGGCGCACCCTTCCTCCCCGCATGCACAGTTCTCTTCACTTAGTCCCCGATACTCTCTTCTAATCGCATGCAAATGCATGCCGCGGCTTTAAAGAATTAGGGAAGGGTTATGCCCGCGTAACCCATTTTACTGTATAGGCGCTTAATACAGCGCCTATACAGTAACCTGGGTGCGCTGGTGCCTGTCATTTCAAATGACATTTGAAATGACAGGTACCAGGAAGTGTAAAAAAAAAAAATAAAATGTAAAAACCTGAGTGTTAAAAAAAAAAAATTTTAAAAACCTGTCACTTTCATGCGGTCATCCAGGCAGCGGCGTGGGTCCAGGCGGCCGGCGGGCGGCAGCGGGAGCCGGGTGTTCGATCGAGGCCGCGGGCGGGTAGGCGCGTGTTTGATGGGGCGGGCGCGGCAGCGGGATCCGGGGGGCGGGTGGGCGCGTGTTCAAACGAGGCCGGGTCGCACAGGCGCGCATTAATTCAGGCGGAGGGAGCCGGCGCGCATTCACTGCCGGTGGGGGTTGCCGGAGGCCGCTTCGCCGCCGGCTCCCTCCGCCTGAATTAATGCGCGCCTGTGCGACCCGGCCGGGTCGCACAGGCGCGCATTAATTCAGGCGGAGGGAGCCGGGTGGTCGTGCATTCATCCAGGCAGAGGGAACCGTGGGCCGTTTCGCCACCGGTTCCCTCTGCCTGGATGAATGGCCGTGCGAAATCGGGAGGAAAGGAGAAGGGACTGCCGTAGCAGGCCCGAGCCTTGCTACTTTTTGTTTTTTGTTTTTTTTTGCTTCGGGAGGATGGGACCGGACTGGGGGCTACACCGGAGGACCGGATGGGCTGGAGCGGAGACCGGACGGGACCAGGGCGGGTAAGCAATGTTTTTTTACACTACACTAACTCCTACTAGGGGGAGGAGGCGGTAAACTAACACGTTAAGGCCGCGGCCAAAACAGCGGGTTACTGAGGAGATAGTATCAGCGCCCGTTACAGTATCGGAGGGGAATAGCTAATTCCTTCATTATACAGCTTTTTCGTTCATTTACATGCTGGGTGCGGAAAGGGTTATGAGTCTATTTTAGGAAGCGCTAAGGACGCGTGAAACTGGAGACTGTATCGCTGGATCGCCCTTACTCGTCTGTATTGTGCGCTCCCAGCACGTTACAGACGGGCAATCTTTAACTGCACGTTACTGTATCGACCTGAATGAATGAGACAATGAAGATTATGGGACTAATGCAACAAGAGATTAAGTCTCTTAAAGAAATAGTTTTAGATAATCGTTATAGCGCTAGATATGTTGCTTGCTGACAAAGGAGGGGTTTGTCAATTTACTTCTGGTTGTTCCTATATTAATAATGATGGTAGTATTAGAAATCACATGCAAGCCATAGATACTCTACTATCACAGCTTACACATTTCACTGACACAGAAAACCCCTCATGGGATGTTTTTGGTTTGGGAAGAATGCTAGGACTTTGGGGCCAGAGGTTACTCATGATAGCTATAACAATAATAGTATTCCTTCTTATTCTGTCTGTATCCGTACAATGCATTTTTATGTTACGTAAAAAGAGTATTCCTAAATAATGGTCTCGGCCCACACTTGCAGTGCCCCAGAGTGTATCCTCAGATGCAGAATTTAATAAGTTATGCAACATGAGTGAAAATATAGTAGACATTTAAAGACAAGCTCTGCCACCTGAACCAAACGGAGGGACTGTGATAATAAAATGTATTAGTGGCATCTGTTTAGTGGAAATTTACCAGAAGGGTTCCAGGAGGCACTGCTAGGTCTTGAAACTGTCTCTGAAACTGTCTCACACTTAGATGACAGAAAGACAAATGTATCTCTTTGTAGTTTTAGGAAACAATGAAGAGTTATAAAAATGCATGTCTTCAAGGTTAATTAGAGTTCTCAGGATGTTTACATAGAAACATAGAAATGACAGCAGAAGAAGACCAATAGGCCCATCCAGTCTGCTCAGGAAGCTTCACACTTATTTTCTCATACTTATCTGTTACTCCAACCGTTCAGTTCAGGGCCTAATTGTAGCTTTTTTATGCTAATTTCCTTCCACCCTCGCCATTGTTGCAGAGAGCAGTGTTGGAGCTGTATCAAAGTGAAGTATAAGGCTTAATGTTTGAGGGTAATAACCGTCGTATCGAGCAAGTTACCCCGATGTTTGTATACTCATACTGCTCAGATCAATGACTTGTTAGATGTTGGGCTGAATGTAAATCCTATTTCTTCATTCCCCCTGCCGTTGAAGCAGTGAGCTGCACTGGATATGCATTCAAAGTGAAGTATGAGGCTTATTTTGTTAGGGGTAGTAACCGCCGCAATAAGCAAGCTACTCCCACGCTTATTAGTTACCCAGACTATGCAATTCAGTCCTTTGTTGTCTGAATATAAATCCTCTTGCTATTTCCCAATACTGCTGGCCGTACAACAACTGATTGACCTGGAATGGAATGCCCCGGAGGCCATTTTCAAAGGAGGGACAGGCCCTAGAAGCCTTATACCCCCTGGAACCCTCAGCCAAAGAACTCCTAGGATTCCCCAAAGTGGACGCCATGGTCTGCGCTATCTCAAAGCGCACTACCATTCCAGTCGATGGAGGAGCCGCACTCAAGGATACCCAGGACAGACGTCAGGAATCCATCCTTAAACAGTCATTTGATGTCACAGGCAATGACCCTACAGATCACTTCCTGCTGCGCCGTGGTGACACGTACCTTGCTTGCTGCTCTCCAGGGACGCAACCACTTCCGCCGAAACATTAGAACTGGCAATATCTTTCCTCACGGATGCGACCTCTGACCTGGCGCGCATTTCAGCCAGGGGTATCTCGTCCATAGTGGCAGCCAGAAAGGCAACTCTGGTTCCGAAATTGGTCAGCCGACGTGACCTCCAAGACTAAACTCACGAGAATGACCTTTAAAGGATCCCTCCTGTTCGGAAGCGAACTGGAGATGTTAGCCGACAAATGGGGTGAATCCCCAGTACCTCGGTACTGGAGGACAGGAATCTAAGAAACCCAACGCCCCTCTCCCTGAAGATCCAAGGGCAGAGGAGTCCAGCGTTTTAGACCATCAAAAAACATATACCAAGCACCTCGCCCCCGCAGGCAGGGGCCAGTCCTTTCGGAACAGTAACAACAAGAGGGGAGCTGGCTCAGGTACAGGCCCCCAGCTGCCCACTCCACAATGAGAATCAACAGAACCATCCACAGGAAGAAGCCATAGGGGGCAGACTACCCTCTTCTACCAAAGATGGTCGAGATAACGTCGGACAAGTGGGTCCTAACCATCATCAAGAGGGATACTACCTGGACTTCCAAGCATCCCTCCAGACAAATTTGTGAGATCACCGTGCCACTCCCCGCTCCAAGAGGACAGCAGTGGAAACCACACTGACAGAACTACTCAGCCTAAAAGTGATAACCTCAGTGCCCACCACCAACAAAATACTGATCACTATTCCATCTATTTTATCGTCCCAAGAGAAGGGAACGTTTCCCGGCCCATCCTGGACCTCAAGACAGTCAATCGCTACCTGAGGGTACCGCACACTTCCGCATGGAAACCCTACGCTCAGTCATAAGGGCAGTACAACCGGGAGGAATTCCTGACTTCTCTGGACCTGTCAGAAGCCTATCTCCCCATCTCGGTCCATCACGACTATCAGCGCTTTCTACGCTTTGCGATACTGGATCATCATTACCAGTTGCGGGCGCTACCCTTCGGACTAGCTACTGCCCCTCGGACATTCACCCAAAATCATGGTGGTAGTGGCGGCGACACTGAGGAAAGAAGGAATCTTCGTACATACGTATCTGGACGATTGGCTGATCAGGGCAAATCTCCAGAGGAAAGTTATTAGGCGACCACCAGAGTCAAGAATCTACTGCAGAATCTCGGGTGGGTCGTCAACACAACCAAGAGCTGCCTGCAGCCCTCCCAATTGCTAGAGTACCTGGGAGTCTGGTTCGACATCAAACAAGACAAGGTCATTCTTCCCCCTACAAGGAGAAGGAAATTGATGGACCAGTTGCGAAAACTGTTGAACTGTGCTCGCCCCAAGGTATGGGACTACCTCCAAGTCCTCGGCCTCATGACATTGACTCTAGAAGTCATCCCATGGGCAAGGGCCCACATGCGACCACTACAACGTTCCCTACTGTCGCAATGGAACCTGATGTCCCAGAACTACTCCGTTTGCTTCCAGCTACCGGCAGAGGTGTGGACCCAGCTTCAATGGTGGCTACAAGAAGACCATTTGAGCAAGGGAGTAAGACTATCCCCCACCGATCTGGGCCTTACTCACCATGGACGCGAGCCTGCGAGGTTGGGGAGCCCACTGCCAGGAATTGACAGCCCAGGGGCAATGGGACAAGGAAGAGTCGGGATGGAACATAAACCGACTGCAAGCTCGAGCACTCAGACTAGCATTCCTATGATTCAGTCACAGACTCCGGGACAAATCTGGCAGAGTCATTTCAGGACAACGCCATGACAGTTGCCTACATCAACCACCAGGCAGGAACCAGAAGCCAACAGGTGTTCCTGGAAATAGACCCCCCTAATGGCATGGGCAGAAGCAAACCTACAAGGGATCTCAGCTGCCCACATCAGCAGGAAAAAGACAACGTCAATGCGGATTACCTCAATAGAGAGAGCCTAGACTCAGGGGAATTGAAGCTGTCAACCACAGCCTTCCAGTTGATAGTAAACTGCTGGGGAACCACAGCCATGGATCTTCTGGCAATTCCCTCGTCCCGACCTTGGACGGGACGAGGGAATTGCCTCGTCCCGTCCAACCTGCTGTACGCCTTTCCCCCATGGCCACTACTGGGCGGGATCATCCGCAAGATAGAACACCACAGGGGCTAGTACTTCTAGTGGCCCCAGACTGGCCAAGAAGGCCATGGTATGCAGACATGCGAAAACTTCAGGTAGGGAACCCTCTTTGTCTACCTCAACACAGGGACCTGCTCCAGCAAGAACCGATCCTCCACAAAGACCCAACTCGATTCTCTCTTATGGTCTGGCCATTGAGAGGACTCGCCTGAAGAGCGGATACTCTGGGGCAGTGATTGACACCTTGTTCCGAGCACGCAAGTTTTCCACATCTCTAACTTACATACGAATACGACCGCAACATCCTTCCATGGACAGTCAAAATCCCCATGGTCCTGGAATTTCTGCAGGATGGCTTGAAGAAGGGGTTGTCTCTCAACTCCATCAAGGTTCAGGTGGCCACGCTGGCCTGCTTCAGAGCCAAAGTGGACGGCATCAGCTATCATCCCATCCAGACGTTTCCCACTTCCTGAGGTGTCAAGCAAATCCGTCCGCCCTGCCCCCCAAACGGACCCCAGAAATATCAGGGTGCTGTCTCATAGCTGCTGCCAGGGTTCGATGGCTAAATAAAAAATCAGGGAAGAAAGGTGATTCCTGCCTCGTTCCTCTAACAATATCAAAAAAAGGGGGGAAAGAGACCCATTAATGCTCAAAACGAGCTCTCGGTTTCTAATACATAACCTTAACCAAGCCCCCTCCATGACTGTAAACAAAAAAAAGGCCAAGTTAGGCGGTCAAATGCCTTTTCAGTATCCAGCGAGATAACGACCCTTGACATGCCCTTCACGTTGGCCAAGTGCAAAAAATTAACAACCTCTTAGTATTGGATGTGGAGTTTCACCCCATCACAAAGCCAACGTGGTCAGAGTGCACCTAATGCGTGAGCAATGTCTCAAGGCGGATCTGTAACACCTTAGCAAGTATTTTAATATCTGAGTTAAGTAACGATATCGGTTTATAAGACCCACACTCCAGGGTATCCTTCCCCTTTTTGTATATAACTGATATAATAGCATTGGCCAAGGGGTCCAGTGATTATCTTGCCTCTTCTGCGGCATCAAATACCATCAGAAGATAGTTAGAGACTTGTGACAGAAATGTTTTGAAAAAAACATCAATGGAATACCCATCCGGGCTCAGCCAGCGTTTCCATATGAGCCTCAGGCAAAGAAGGTAATCCAAGATTGTCCAGAAATCTATGGATCTCAGACAGAGGGCACTCACTAGGTGCTTTGTAAAGTTCAGAAATGTATTGCACAAAGGCCTCCTCTATCTCCTGAGATTTAGAAGTAACATAGAAACATAGAAACATAGAAATGACGGCAGAAGAAGACCAAATGGCCCATCCAGTCTGCCCAGCAAGCTTCCCTCATTTCTTCTCTCATACTTATCTGTTTCTCTTAGCTCTTGGTTCTAATTCCCTTCCACCCCCACCATTAATGTAGAGAGCGGTGATGGAGCTGCATCCAAGTGAAATATCTAGCTTGAGTAGTTAGAGGTAGTAGGGGTAGTAACCGCCGCAATAAGCAAGCTACACCCATGCTTATTTTTTTTACCCAGATTATGTTATACAGCCCTTATTGGTTGTTTATCTTCTCCCCTGCCGTTGAAGCAGGGAGCTATGCTGGATATGCGTGAGGTATCAGTTTTTTTCTTCTCCCCTGCCGTTGAAGCAGAGAGCTATGCTGGATATGCATTGAAAGTGAAGTATCAGGCACATTTGGTTTGGTGGTAGTAACCGCCGTAACAAGCCAGCTACTCCCCGCTTTGTGAGTGTGAATCCTTTTTTCTTCTCCCCTGCCGTTTAAGCAGAGAGCTCTGCTGGATGTGTGAAGTAACAGTTTTTCTTTTCCCCTGCTGTTGAAGCAGAGAACTATGCTGGATATGCATTGAAGTGAAGTATAAGAATGGAGTGATCAAGCTAGTTGAAAGGCATCAGGAATAGAGGAAAGTGGAGGTAGTAATTTGGATATTTGGTTTGGGGTAGTAACCGCCGTAACAAGCCAGCTACTCCTGTCTTTGTGAGTGCAAATCCTTTTTTCCACATTTCCTCTTGCTGTTGAAGCTTAGAGTGATGTTGGAGTCACAGTAACCATGTGTATGTTTATTGAATAAGGGTATTGTCTCCAGGCAGTAGCCATCATTCTGGCGAGTCACCCACTCTTCATTGGCGGCCTCTTGACTTTATGGATCCACAGTGTTTATCCCACGCCCCTTTGAAGTCCTTCACAGTTCTGGTCTTCACCACTTCCTCCGGAAGGGCATTCCAGGCATCCACCACCCTCTCCGTGAAGAAATACTTCCTGACATTGGTTCTGAATCTTCCTCCCTGGAGCTTCAAATCGTGACCCCTGGTTCTGCTGATTTTTTTCTTATGGTAAAGGTTTGTAGTTGCCTTTGGATCATTAAAACCTTTCAAGTATCTGAAAGTCTGTATCATATCACCTCTGCTCCTCCTTTCCTCCAGGGTGTACATATTTAGATTCTTCAATCTCTCCTCGTACGTCATGCGATGAAGATCCTCCACCTTCCTGGTCGCCCTTCTCTGTACCGCTTCCATCTTGTCTTTGTCTTTTTGTAGATACGGTCTCCAGAACTGAACACAGTACTCCAGGTGAGGCCTCACCAAGGACCTGTACAAGGGAATAATCACTTCCCTTTTCTTACTCGATATTCCTCTCTCTATGCAGCCCAGCATTCTTCTGGCTTTTGCTATCGCCTTGTCGCATTGTTTCGCAGACTTCATATCATTAGACACTATCACCCCCAAGGTCCCTCTCCTGCTCCGTGCACGTCAGCCTTTCCCCCCCCATCGAATACAGTTCATTTGGATTTCCGCTCCCCATATGCATGACTTTGCACTTCTTGGCATTGAATCTCAGCTGCCATATCTTCGACCACTCTTCCAGTTTCCTTAGATCCCGTCTCATTCTCTCCACTCCTTCCGGCGTGTCCACTCTGTTGCAGATCTTAGTGTCATCCGCAAAAAGACAAACCTTACCTTCTATCCCGTCCGCAATGTCGCTCACAAAGATATTGAACAGGACCGGTCCCAACACCGATCCTTGCGGTACACCACTTAAAACCGCTCTCTCTTCAGAGAAGGTTCCGTTTACCGTCACACATTGTCTTCTGTCCGTCAACCAATTTGCAATCCAGGTCACCACCTTGTCACTCACTCCCAAGCTTCTCGTTTTATTCACCAGTCTCCTGTGCGGAACCGTATCAAAAGCTTTGCTGAAATCCAAGTATATGACATCGAGCGCTCTTCCTTGGTCCAATTCCTTGGTTACCCAGTCAAAAAAGTCAATCAGATTTGTCTGACAGGATCTTCCCCTGGTGAATCCATGTTGCCTCTGGTCCATCAATTCTCCGGACTGTAGATAGTTCACTATTCTCTCTTTCAGCAGAGACTCCATTACTTTTCCCACCACCGAAGTGAGGCTAACCGGCCTGTAGTTGCCAGCCTCCTCCCTGTTCCCACTCTTGTGAAGCGGGACCACCACCGCTCTTCTCCAGTCTCTCGGCACCACTCCCGTTTCTAGGGATCTATTGAACAGGTCACACAGCGGACCCGCCAGAACATCTCTGAGCTCCCTCAATATCCTTGGATGAATCCCATCAGGCCCCATGGCTTTGTCCACTTTCAGGTTCTTTAGCTCTTCCCACACATTTTCTACTGTAAAAAGATTTTCATCTATTCCACTTCCCTCCAGTTTCTTGTTGTGTAGAGATGGTCCTTCTCCAGGGTCTTCTTTAGTGAACACAGAGCTGAAGTATTCGTTAATATTCTGCCATTTCTTCGTCTGTCTCCACACATTGATCATTACCACCTTTCAATTTCACTATACCACTTTGGACCTTTCTCTTTTCGCTGATGTATCTGAAAAATGTTTTGTCACCATTTTTATCTCCTTGGCAATCCTCTCTTCTGCTTGATTTTTTGCCAACTTGATTGTTTTCTTCGTCTCCCTCAGTTGATACAAATATTCTTCTTTGTGCTCCTCCCTTTGGGATCCTTTATATTTCTTGAATGCTGTTCTTTTAGCTTTAATTTTGTCAGCCACCTCCTTTGAGAACCAGATAGGTTTCAATTTTCTTTTGCTTTTCTTTATGTTTCTAACATATAGAGCAGTTGCCTTGGTGATTGCTCCTTTTAGATTGGTCCACTGCTGATCCACATCTCTCTCGTTGGCTGTCTTATTTCAGCTATATGAGACTTACAAACTCTGTGTTTGTCCAGTCTGGCCAGTAAAGGCCCAGGTTTATCTCCGTGCTTGTAATATCTGAGTTTAGTGTACTTCAAGGTCTTCCCGTTCTTATTTATTTCCAGAGTTTGAAATATCGACCTACATTTCCCCAGGGCTGCAAGAGTTTGAGGAGACCCAGTACGCTTATGCTGGATCTCTAGGTCTCGATTCTCAGCTAACAGAACAGATTCCTTCTTCTTTTTCTCCTGCTGGCAGGTCTAATGAGTTTACCCCTAAGAAAGGCTTTAAAGGTTTCCCATCTCAGTATGGGCCTGTAGTCCCCCTCTGGATTGTGAAGATCAAATTCCGCTACAGCCTCTTTAACAAGGTCGGGAACACACTTATCCCCTAAAAGAGAGGCTCAAATTGAGCAACTTCTAAGGTTAAACAAAGCTGCACTGGGTATTGATCAAAGATAGTGCAGGACAATATTGTGCTCCTGTCCATTTTAGATAGCAGATCTGGAGTGCATAGAAAAAACTCTATCCTGCTATGAGACTCGTGCCTGGGGAAATAAAATGTGTAATCTTTTTCCTTGGGAAGAAAGTGCCACCAGACATCTGTAAGATCCCCCAATCCCAAATTAGGAGGAGTGTGAGAGCGGGGTTGAGAAGTTCTATCAACCAAAGTGTCAGGACTAAGATTCCAGTCCTCGCTCATGCATAAATCCTCAAACCCAAACGTTGCTATCTTATCCGTAAAGATATCAAAAAACTTCCTTTGTTCAGTGTTGAGAGCATTTACATTCACTAATGTAATCGGGACAGAATGTAATAGAAAAAAATCTGTGCCACAAAGGGAGAAGTGGGCCCAGGGATATCACTTGGGTTGCCGTCGTGCATCAAGATCACAATGCAAGTTGACACAGTTACCATCACGAACAGCCATCTCAGCGCAAGAAGGCCTAGTGACTCCCCTGCTCGTCAACCAAAGGCGCCATCGAAAACAGGCACAGGTTATCCTCAAGGAAGCACAAGAAAAAGAACAAAAAAAAGGATAGGAAGAAAAAAGTAGAAAAAAAAATTCCCTGGAGTCATGTGATGCGATGGGCTCCATAAGTCGCACAGTGCAGAGCTCCGGATGCGGCCTCCTCTCTTTTGATTTTTTTTGTACAATGAATGCCCGACGTTTTTTTGTTTTTAGTTGCCCGCCTCTGCAGCAGGAACTTACCGAGCTTCGGTGGGAGTGATTTTTGCGCTTTGTGGTGCCTGCAAGTCGCTTAGAACAGAGAAGAGAGACAACGAGAATGTTAAACTGCCTTCTCCCAAAATGGCCGCTGGGATGGGTCTGCTGCGATGGAGGATTTTGAATCGACTTTTAGTAATGAAACTCACAGATGCCGTCGTGCTGGCCTTCGATACCAGATTTGCCCATATTTCCACTCAAATTGAGGAACTGAAATCTTCTCTCACTGAAATGGGACCGCAGCTTGATCACGCTGAAGGGCCGATCTCAGGAGTGGAAAATGACGTGCTGTATCTTGAAAAGCATGTACATGCACTGGAGAAGGCAATGGCAGAAAGAGAGGATAAGATTGATGATTTTGAGAACCATGCAAGGAGGAAAACCTACGTTTCATTGGCATTATGGAAGATGAAGCAACCACTGATTTGAATAAGATACTGGAGGAATGGCTACTGGATAGCTTGGGCCTGTAGGACCTGCGTGGCAAAATGGTCTTTGAGAGGGTGCATCGTTATAGGGCCAAGGATACAGGGCAGAACCAGGCCCAGGATAGTCATGGGTAAATTCTCTCATTATGCCTACAAAGGAATGATCCTGTGAGCCTTTTATTAAAACAAAGACTTTACTGTATAAGGAGCAGAAAGTGCTAATTTTCCAAGATTTTTCCAGTCGGGTGATGTTGATGTTCTTTTTCTTGTGCTTCCTTGAGGATAACCTGTGTCTGTTTTCGATGGCGCCTTTGGTTGAAGAGCAGGGGAGTCACTAGGCCGCATCCGGAGCTCTGCACTATGCAATGTATGGAGCCCACCGCATCACGTGACTCCAGGGAATTTTTTTTTCTACTTTTTTCTTCCTATCCTTTTTGTTCTTTTTCTTTTGCTTCCTTGAGGATAACCAGTGCCTGTTTTCGATGGCGCCTTTGGTTGACGAGCAGGGGAGTCACTAGGCCTTCTTGCGCTGAGATGGCTATTCGTGATGGAATTTTCACCTTCCAGTTTGGTTCAGCAAAATATTCGATCTGCACTTCAGTATCCTGCACCTTAAGGATTTGGCACCAGGGCAAGCGTGGCTGAGGAAGCAGAGCAGTTTGTCTCTCAGCTGCAGATCTCATCCACTTGAAGATGTGGCATGGGGGCTCCTTTGGCTGTTAGAGCAATTAGTTATAGAAGACTGATATTACCTTTTTTCCCCCTAGAATTCAGCTTATTTCATGGCTGCAGAAACTCTTTTGGTGACTTATTTGTTCTGTGTTTTTCCCCCTTTTTCCTGCTGTGTACTTCTAGCAGGGACTTATATTTGCGTATACTGTTTGATGCTGGCTTCCTTTAAATTCTTACCATTTTTATTTCATTACGTATTTGAAGATGTGGGGCTTCTTCTTAGCTGAGTCTTTTTATTTTGTGTTTTTCTTCTTATAGGTCTCCTGCATTCAAGGAAGGCTGTATTGGCTGTTGCATGTGGCGTTCCCTTACTTTAAGGTCCCTATTTTGGTTTCTGAACCCATGATTGACCCCTGGCAGGGTACCCATGGGTAGTGCGTTCTCTCTCTGTGACACAGAATTTGTGTTTGTTTCTTCTTGGAAGAAGGATCCAACAGAAGAAAATAGAATAATGAATAAATGTTGGCAAGTTAAATGTAAGACATTGATAAGGCAGGCTAAGAAAGAATTTGAAAAGAAGTTGGCCGCAGAGGCAAAAACTCACAGTAAAAACTTTTTTAAATATATCCGAAGCAGAAAGCCTGTGAGGGAGTCAGTTGGACTGTTAGATGATCGAGGGGTTAAAGGGGCACTTAGAGAAGATAAGGCCATCGCGGAAAGATTAAATTATTTCTTTGCTTCGGTGTTTACTTAAGAGGATGTTGGGGAGGTACCCGTACTGGAGAAAGTTTTCATGGGTAATGATTCAGATGGAGTGAATCAAATCACAGTGAACCTAGAAGATGTGGTAGACCTGATTGACAAACTGAAAAGTAGTAAATCACCTGGACCGGATGGTATACACCCCAGAGTTCTGAAGGAACTAAAACATGACATTTCAGACCTATTAGTAAAAATTTGTAACCTATCATTAAAATCACCCATTGTACCTGAAGACTGGAGGATAGCAAATGTAACCCCAATATTTAAAAAGGGCTCCAGGGGCGATCCGGGAAACTAAAGACTGGTTAGCCTGACTTCAGTGTCAGGAACAATAGTGGAAAGTGTTCTAAACATCAAAATCACAGAACATATAGAAAGACATGGTTTAATGGAACAAAGTCAGCATGGCTTTACCCAAGGCAAGTCTTACCTCACAAATCTGCTTCAATTTTTTATTTATTTATTTATTTTATTTATTTATTTATTTAATTTTATATACCGGCAACCGTTTGCACATCATGCCGGTTTACAGATAACTTAAAACAAGGATAGATATAGGCAAAGCCTTTACAAGGAACATTGTGTAACCTAGAACATAGTAACAGATCAATAACTAAATAAATAGGGGAGGGAGGGGAGGGGGTGGTCGAGACAAAGGGGGGGGGCAGGGGGGGGTGAAGACGGAAACGTGAGGAGAAAATATGTACAGGGAAACAATGAACAAGTGGTATGTACATAGGTTGTGTGCAATATTTGAAAATGCGCAAGGGCAACAGTGAAAGGGGTAAGAAGATATGTACGGTGCTAATAAGAGATAGATTATTGTGTGCATGATAAGTGAGGGGTTTGTGGTTTTTGAAGGAGTTATTAAACAGGTGGATAAAGGTGAACCGGTAGATGTAGTATACTTGGATTTTCAGAAGGGTTTTGACAAAGTTCCTCATGAGAGGCTTCTAGGAAAAGTAAAAAGTCATGGGATAGGTGGCGATGTCCTTTCGTGGATTGTAAACTGGCTAAAAGACAGGAAACAGAGAGTAGGATTAAATGGACAATTTTCTCAGTGGAAAAGGGTAAACAGTGGAGTGCCTCAGGGATCTGTATTGGGACCCTTACTTTTCAATATATTTATAAATGATCTGGAAAGAAATACGAGTGAGATAATCAAATTTGCAGACGATACAAAATTGTTCAGAGTAGTTAAATCACAAGCAGATTGTGATAAATTGCAGGAAGACCTTGTGAGACTGGAAAATTGGGCAGAGAAATGGCAGATGAAATTTAATGTGGATAAGTGCAAGGTGATGCATATAGGGAAAAATAACCCATGCTATAATTACACAATGTTGGGTTCCATATTAGGTGCTACAACCCAAGAAAGAGATCTAGGTGTCATAGTGGATGATCACGAGGTAGGACCGGCGCAGGCCGTGGACACCGCGGGCCCAGCACTGACGCAGGCACCCGACTCCCCGACGGGAAAGACTGCGGAATGGGCCGAGACAACCTGCTATAGTTTCTGCCTGGTTCCAGTACCCGAGTCTTGCTATAGTTTCTGCCTGGTTCCAGTACCCGAGTCCTGCTTTAGTTTCTGCCTGGTTCCAGTACCCGAGTCTTACTACAGTTCCTGCCTGGTTCCAGTACCCGAGTCCTGCTATAGTTTCTGCCTGGTTCCAGTACCCGAGTCCTGCTATAGTTTCTGCCTGGTTCCAGTACCCGAGTCTTGCTATAGTTCCTGCCTGGTTCCAGTACCCGAGTCCTGCTATAGTTTCTGCCTGGTTCCAGTACCCGAGTCTTACTACAGTTCCTGCCTGGTTCCAGTACCCGAGTCCTGCTATAGTTCCTGCCTGGTTCCAGTACCCGAGTCCTGCTATAGTTCCTGCCTGGTTCCAGTACCCGAGTCCTGCTATAGTTTCTGCCTGGTTCCAGTACCCGAGTCTTGCTATAGTTCCTGCCTGGTTCCAGTACCCGAGTCTTGCTATAGTTTCTGCCTGGTTCCAGTACCCGAGTCTTGCTATAGTTTCTGCCTGGTTCCAGTACCCGAGTCCTGCTATAGTTTCTGCCTGGTTCCAGTACCCGAGTCCTGCTATAGTTTCTGCCTGGTTCCAGTACCCGAGTCTTGCTATAGTTTCTGCCTGGTTCCAGTACCCGAGTCCTGCTATAGTTTCTGCCTGGTTCCAGTACCCGAGTCCTGCTATAGTTCCTGCCTGGTTCCAGTACCCGAGTCCTGCTATAGTTCCTGCCTGGTTCCAGTACCCGAGTCCTGCTATAGTTTCTGCCTGGTTCCAGTACCCGAGTCTTGCTATAGTTCCTGCCTGGTTCCAGTACCCGAGTCTTGCTACAGTTCCTGCCTGGTTCCAGTATTTCAGTCTTGATACAGTTCCTGCCTGGTTCCAGAACCCATACTCTGTTACAGTGTAGTCACTGTGTTAGTCTGGTTCCAATTACCCGTCCTGATCCACCAATCACCTAAGTCCCAGCGGCCGGGGTCCTTCGGGCTCCTCCCGGGGCAGTGCCAGCTTCCAGGGTGAATTGCATCTACGTCCAGCCTGATCATCTGCCTATCGGCCTACTGTATAGAGACAGTATCCTTCTTTCCCAGTCTCCAGTGGGTCGGCCCAAGGGTCCACTAAACCGAGACTCCCATAACACTCTTGGCGTTATTTGAAATTTTTGCTGCCACTTCATGGGTTTCAGGGCCCAATTTATGAGGCCATACAGGTTCTTTATTCTAACCCTGAAGCTAGGGTGCGGGTAAATAATTCCTTTTCTCCATCTTTCCCTTTAAAAAGGGGGACCAGGCAGGGGTGCCCTCTTATCGCTTCTGCGATTTATCCTCACACTCGCGCCTCTGGTATTGACTTGGATTGCTATGACGGCTGAGGCACAAGACTCCCTTTTCTTAAAGTTTTACTCTTTGCAGATGACTTTGTACTTTTTCTACCAGGAGCTAGGAACTATCTGTCCCAAACGCTGGAGATTTGTTTCACAGTCTATGGCAGTTTTTCTGGCTTGCGGCTCAATTTGGATAAATCAGAGGTCTTAGGCCTTTCGGGCACATTACATTCTGATTGGCAGGATTTCCCCTTGAAATGGGCAAAAAACAAGCTTAAATATCTTTGCCTATTTATCCTTAGAGACCCGTCTATGTGGTATTCTCTGAATGTTGTCCCCCTTCTCAGTGATTTTCAGAAATTATGTGATAAGTGGGTGCACGTCCCAGTTTCCTTTAAGGGTTGCATAGCCCTCATAAAAATGATGCTACTTCCTAAACTTTTAATAATATTGCAAATGATTCCCATTAGCCTATCTCAAAAAGATGTCAGGGGAATTAAACATACATGGAGGGGTAAGAAAGCGAGAATGTCTTGCAAAGCCCTTATGAACCCCTAAAGAGAATGGAGGGGAAGATTTTCCTAAAATTAGATTTTACAACATCGCTTGCCATTTAAGGCCTGTGTGTGTTTGGTTAAGCAATGCAAGTCTCTATTCTGATGAGGTCCTGGAGAGGGCTCTGGTCGCTCCGCTCTCTTTGGGGGGATATTCTTCCTGCCCCAAGGAACTCTCTCCCTCCTCATCTGCGTAATTCAATGTGGATGAAATCTGCATGGGCTGCTTGGAAATCTTTACGAGCTCATTTGTCCTTACCATGGGACAAATCGTTTTTCTTGCCTCTTAGAGGTATCCCTTACTTCCCACCTGGGGATACTATGGCTTTTTACAAAGAGCTCGATAAAAGAGAGCTTTGATATTGCCCTACATTAATTTGAATGGCGTTTCAGTCATGCCGTTATCTTATCTATTTACAAATTAGGAGATTTATGATGTCCCTTTTTCATTTGCAATGAACTCAATAGACTTTGGGGTTTTTCAAAGGTTTTACCTTTTGGGTTCTGGAAGAAAACATACTTTGTCGGGATTGTATACATTTTTATACTCTTGTCAATCCTACAAGAGTCTTACCTCTTTAGCTAGTGTCTGGAGCACAGACCTTCAGACTGGCATTGATGATGCTATTTTTGTATGTGTGAATGCTTTATATGGAAATTCTGAAGGGGGCTCTGCTTCTAGAGTTACAATTTAGAATTATGCATAGGATGATGTACTCATCGATTCGTTCGTTCCTTTAAGGCTGGCATAGCGGATCATGGGAATTCTCTTAATGTGGCCAGGACAGCAGATACTTTGTGTCAGGGGCTGTGAGAGTGTCCTCAAATTCAGTTATTTTGGGAGGGTATTTTTGAAGCTGATGGACAATGGTGGGGAACTTCCATAGTCTGCTCAGTGAAAGTCTGATTGCTGGGGATGGAACTGGATAATGTACAACTGGGTAAATCTGGGATTATATTTCTTTTGAAAGTTGCCTAGTGGGGAAACGGTGTATTCTTTTGAAATGGCTGGATTCGGCTGCTCTCACATGCGTTCTTTGGCACAAAATGTAATTGAGATATTTATGTTTGGAATCTCACTCCATTCTGGTGAAAGCGGTGTCTTACTTATGAGGTTTCTCTTCAATTTGGATGAAGGGAATGGAAAATAAAACAGAGGATGACATAATGCCTCTGTATCGCTCCATGGTGAGACCGCACCTTGAATACTGTATGCAGTTCTGGTCACCACATCTCAAAAAGGATATAGTTGTGATGGAAAAGGTAGAGAGAAGGACAACCAAAATGATAAAGGGGATGGAACAGCTCCACTATGAGGAAAGACTAAAGAGGTTAGGGCTGTTCAGCTTGGAGAAGAGATGGCTGAGGGGGGATATGATAGAGGTCTACAAAATCATGAAAGGACTTGAACAAGTTAATGTAAATCAGTTATTTACTCTCTCAGATAATAGAAGGACTAGGGAGCACTCCATGAAGTTAGCAAGTCACTCATTTAAAACAAACTGAAGAAAATTCTTTTTCACTGGGCGCATAGTTAAGCTCTGGAATTGATTGCCAGAGGCTGTGTTTTCAGCAGTTAGTGTTACTGGGTTTAAAAAAGGTTTGGATAAGTTCCTAGAGGTTAAATCCATAAACTGCTATTACGATAATAATAGTAGCTTGTAGAGATGGCTTCGGGTTAGAATTATGCCTCAGGCTTCGTTTTTGGGGCCCCCCTCCCCCCATGGGAATTTTGTTTTTCCCGCGGTTCGGGTTTTTTTTCCAGGGGCCCTGATTTTTGGGTCAGTGCGCACTAAATTCGTTTTTCGGTTCTCCCGAATCAGGCAATATTCTTTGCAATTGCCTAATTTGGGAAAAACGATTGCACATCCCTAGTAGCTGGCGATTTGTCTAATGTTTGGTACCTGCCAGGTACTTATGACTTGGATTGGCCACTGTTGCAAACAGGATGCTGGGCTTAATGGACCCTTGGTCTGACCCAGTATGGCATGTTCTTATGTTCTTTTACAGAGTCACCGCCGGACCCTGTTCACTCTGTTATTATCTGACGTATCCGTTAAGACCTGAGGAGCTGTTTTTTGATATGGCATAATCTGTTCATTACTCTATTTTTCAATTTTCTTTGTCCTCAGTCACTATGATATCTTTGATATATTTATGTGTACAGTAATACCAGGGTTGGGAGGGGAGAGTGCAGGGATATTGGGATTCATTGGGTTGTGAAAGAAGTGTGTATTGTATTTACTGGTGAAACTTAATAAAACATTTTATGCAAAATAAAAAAAATACTGTGGGACACCTGCTAGTGTGCAACTGCTCTTTCTAGACATCTTTTCTGCTATTTTGAACTGATTGATTTTGTTTTCTTCTTTCACTTTTTGTACTACTTCATGGTGACAAGTCAATTTCATTGGCTACCTCTTGCCACCCCCTTTCTAGTTTAAATGCCCGATAATGCAGGCTCTGAATTTCTCCCTTAGCATCCGGTACTTATCCGGCTATCTGGTGTGGTCAGTACTACATAGCCACCACTTGTTGAAAGAGTCCTGTGAAACGGCACTACACGCTCTCCGGGGCAGGGGGAGCAAAGCAGAATAAAGGAACAGCCCCGTGGTTCACCTGCCGTGACCGCGATCAGGAGCAGCACAGCTCCAGCCCAAACCCGAGAATCCTCCGCCGCTCTCGCCTGAATGCGCCCGTCCCACTGCAGGGTCCCCGGCCTGGCCCACCGCCTCTCCTTACCCAGCTCGATGGTGCCTCCCTCTTCTTCCCCCTCCTCGGCCTGCTGCTCTCCCCCTCTGCCTTAAAATGTGAGTTCGGTGTTTTTAATTACCGGTTAGCATATTCTTAGCTTGATGTAAGGGGTTAGGTTAAATTTTTTTAAGCATTGGAAATCAATGCAGAGTTTTTTAACGCTCAGATTATTGCCGCAGCCCCTTTACTTTTAGCTCCTTTTATCTTTGCCGCAGCACTCCCACTAACAGTCGCAGAGTGATGACGCACGGGAAGAAGCACTCCCACTAACAGTCGCAGAGTGATGATGCACGAGAAGCAGCAGCCCCGCCAACAGTCGTAGAGTGATGACGCACAGGGAGCAGCAGCCCCGCCGGCAGTCGCAGAATGATGATTCACGAGCAGGAGTAGCCAATCAGAGGTGTCAGGAAGAGCAGAACGATAAAAAGGGGCGGTGGCTGCAGCCTGCAGACGAGAAAGTTGCACGAGGTAAGGCGGAGGGAAAGATCTTGCACGCCCTCTCCCCCGTGCTCCTAAGCAATTAATTTACTTTTCTTAACCGGAAATAAGCGATTGCAGTGAAGCTCAGCCCGGAGGGTAAGCGGTGCCTTTCCAGCCTGTTCTCTTCCCGGTGTCCCTGTGACATTTTCTAGCAGAAGCAGCAGCGCTGAGTGTGAGGAGCTCCAGGCAGGGGGCTCTGCACAGGGAGCAGGGGGAGGGAAAGCAAAGCGGGCTCAGGTCTCTGATTCGGAATCTCAGCAGCCTCCCCTCCCTGCATTCAGCCCTCCTCATGAGCTGCTCTGATTGCTGCCCTTAGTATTCCCAATAATTTGGCTTTCAAAAACTTGAACATTAAAAAGTTAGGACTTTAGGGGTTCAAAAATCCCCACCAGGCCATGTGGCTTGAATAAGAGCTGAGGAGGGGGGGGGGGGGCGCTAAGCACCAACCCCGTAAAGAGAGTAGAGGGGAGTTAGCCCACGAGAGGCTCCTGTCAAAGCTCACAATTTTACTTGCATACAGAAACCTGAGATTTGTCCTCTATGCAACCTTCTGCTACATCTCTTGACTCTTCTTCTGTAGCTTATTTTTTATTTATATTCTGCTTTTTGGCACTTCAAAGCGGATTACATTTTGGTACTGTAGGTATTTCCCTATCTGTGGAGGACTTACATAAAGTGACTTGCCTAAGGCCACAAGGAGTGGCAGCAATATTTAAACGCTGGTTTCCATGGTTCTTGGCTCTATGCTCTAACCACTAGGCTACTCCTACTACACAGAGTAGGGATTAGAAAAAGCACATTCAGGCTGACAGCACTGCTAGATCCCCACACTGGTTATGGACTTTTCCTTCAGGAACTTGTATAATCCTGTTTTGGACCCCTCTATGGTAGTTGCCTTAACCATGTTCTCTGACAACAGTTTCCATGGTTTCTGTGCTGAGTGAAAATACATATTTGAGGTAAACAGCGTGCAAGGGAGTCAATTGGACCTTTAGATGATCACGGCCTAAATGAGACTTAAGAATATAAGAACATGCCATACTGAGTCAGCCCAAGGGCCCATCAAGCCCTGTATCCTGTTTCCAACAGTGGCCAATCCAGGCCATAAGAACCTGGCAAGTACCCAAAAACTAAGTCTATTCCATGTTACCATTGCTAGCAACTTAATTAATAGCAGTTTCCCCAAGTGCTAAATAATGGGCTGCAAACTGTGTCAGATATGTACTGTACTCAAAAATGTCATTCATCAGCTTGTCTTACTCATAAAAGCATACTATGCAACCCTAATGTATTTACTAATAATTTAAAGAACAAATAGAAATTTTAATTAGCCACTCATCAATAATTATACTTAAAAAAAAAATCATAACCAAAGCAAAAAGGACATTGGCAGATTGCTGCCCAGATACCTGGAAATGACAGAAGCAGTACGAAAGACGGACCATCTGTTCGTCCTTCACAGTGGGAAGAAGCAAGGGGAAGCGGCCTCTCGGCCCACCATCGCCTGCTGGATTAAAGAAGTTTTTTTTTAAATTCTTTATTTATTCATTTTAATGCATAAACAAAACAATTTTGCTTATAAAGAAATATTGCGGTTCCAATAATAAACACAAGCATACTTATTTTGCCACCTTCATTATTAAACAAAGTAAAACCCTCTTAGGGTAACTTTTGAAAATTATATAAGCCCTGGTGTACAAAATATTTTTATAATTCTTTTACATTATTCAATATATTAAGTCCCGCTCCTAGCAGAATACTATTTGTAGATCCGGAAAACTTTTAAGGAAAAGGAGATTATCAGGTAAGTAATCTCAACATTAATGTGGACAAGTGCAAAGTGATGCGCTTAGGCCTGATTACAGCTACATAATTTAAGGTTCCACATTAGGAGTCACCAGTGAGGAAAGGAATCTAGGAGTTATTGTTGATAATACATTGAAATATTCTGCTCAGTGTGCAGCAGCAGCCAAGAAAGCAAACAGAATGCTGGGGATTATTAGGAAAGGAATGGAGAATAAAACAGAGAATATCATAATGCCTCTCTATCGCTCCATGGTGTGACCTCATCTTGAGTAATTTGTGCACGTCCCAAAAAAGTGATAGCAGAATTAGAAAAGGTACAGAGTAGGGTGATGAAAATAATAAAGGGGATGGAACAATTCTCTTATGAAGAAAGGCTAAAGAGGTTAGGACTCTTCAGCTTGGAGAAGAGACGGCTGAGGAGAGATATGATGGAGGTCTATAAAATAATGAGTGGAATGGAACGAGTAAACCTTAATCTGTTGTTTACTCTTTTGACCAGGGGACACACAATGAAGTTACTGGGTAATAAATTTTAAGCTACTAAGAGAAAATATTTTTTTACTCAATGCATAATTAAGCTCTGGAATTAATTGCCAGAGGATGTGGTGAAAGCTATTAGTGTAGCTGCATTTAAAAAAGGTTTGGACAAGTTCCTGGAGGAAAAGTCCATTAACCACTATTAAGGGAGAGTTGCAGAAATCCCCTGCTTATTCTTGGGATAAGCAGCATGGACTCTGTCTAATCCTTTGGGATGCTGCCAGGTACTTGTGACCTGGGTTGGCTGCTGTTGGAAACAGGATACTGGGCTCGATGGACCTTTTCTCTGACCCAGTATGGCAGGTCTTATGTTCTTATGTTCCAGTGTTACCGTTTCATAGATTAGATTGTAGCTGTGTGAGGTTTGGGTGTTAGCGCTGTTTAAATGTGATGGGTTTGATACAAAGGTGCTGAGAGTGTTTTCTGCAGGGTTTTGTGTTACTTCCCAGAGTGCCCGGTACAGGAGGGAGTTAACTCTCCAGATTCTCTCTCTCTCTCGTCCTCAGCCTGACCTGTCTCTGATGCTGACTACATCGAATAGAAAGGGAAAATCTCACCTGTCTCTTACGGATGTTCCTGTTGGACCGATGGATGGCTTTGTTGGCTCTGAGACTTCAGTGTTGGGATCCAGACCTGCGAGGGTACAGCGGTCCCAGTCTGTAGCTCAGACGCCTCGCCTGGAGCAGGACAGGAAGGATATGAAGACGGCACTGGGAGTTCTGCCTTCTCCAGAGCCAGATCCCTCCTCGGTGCAGCCTCTGGCAGAGCCCCCGGGGTCAGAGGAGGGGGCAGGGCTGGCTCTGGATCCACTGCAGCCCAGGACCTTGGGCTCTCTGTGGATGGTTCTGGTGCGGCTGGAAGCCACAATGAGCAGCAAGTTGGAAAGGATTCAAGGGGAAATCTCCTCGCTGGAGCTGCGCTCAGGGACCCAGGAGAAGAAAATCTCTGCTCAGGCGAAGCGGCTGCAGGCGCTGGAGAACAAGGTGGGACGTTTACTCACAAACTCTTCAACATCCGTTCAAATCATGTTTCACTCAGAAGGAACAGTAAGAAGTTAGAAAATGTTGCCAAAGGAAAAATGTTTTAGAATTATCAACTTTCCCAAGAGATTAATAATTATTTAGGGGAGGCTTTGTAAATATGCAAGGAATCTCTTCCTCCAAGTAACCAAATTTCTTTTCTAATGAAAATTAAATTTATAAAGGTTTTCTGTCTTTTGTTGCTGATCCACAAATTGAGGAATAAGAAGTTGAACCAAAAAACTGATTTTCTAAACCTCTGTCATTTTTAGTCTTGAGTTCCCAGCCAGGTCACCTCTACCCCCCTCCCTTCCCCCGCCACCCTCTATTCCTTTACTGAAATCACAGTGACGGAGGCTGCCCATCTTCTCTCCTCCTCCAAACTCACTACTTCAGGGGCGGCCAATTCCAGTCCTCGAGAGCCACAAACGGGCCTGGTTTTCAGGATATCCACCAGGAATATGCATGGGATAGATTTGTATGCACTGCATCCATTGTATGCAGATCTATCTCATGCATATTCATGGTGGATATCCTGAAAACCTGGCCTGTTTGTGGCTCTCGGGGACCAGAGTTAGCCACCCCTGCAGTACTTGCTCCTCTAACCCCATTGCCGCCAGCTCCTGAGCTGTATCTGTCCCATCCTCAATCTCTCACTTTCCACTGTTACTGTTCCTGCTGCTTTGAAACGCGCCTTGATCTCCCCACTCCTCAGAAACCCTCGCTGCTCCTTACCTGTCCTGCCAAATATCGTCCCGGCTTCCTCCTCCCTCCTCCCTTTCACTTCCAAACTACTTGAACTTGCTGTTCACCGCCTCTACCTTGATTCTTTCATCTCAAGCCATTCCCAGTCCACTCCAGTCTGGTTTTGTCCTTTACATTCCCCAGAAACAGCTCCTGCCAAAGTCTCCAAGGACCTGTTCATGGCTAAACCCAAAGGCCTTCCCTCAGTCCTTATCCTCCTTGATCTGTCTCCTGCTCTGACTCTGTTGATCACAATCTCCTCCTTGATGCTCTGTCCTCACTGGGATTTCAGGTCTCCCTCCTGTCTTGGTTCTCTTCTTACCTCTCTCATTGCACGTTTAATGTCGTCTGGTGGATCCTCCTCGGCTGCCATCCCACTATCACTTGGTTACCTCGGGGCTCTGTCCTAGGCCTGCTTCTCTTCTCTCTCTATACTAATTCCCTTGGTGCTCTGATCTCATAGAAATATGATGGCAGAAAAGGACCGATAGGACTCTCTAGTCTGCCCATTCACCCAAATAACTTAGCTTTACAATTCCCATTACTCCCTCAGAGATCCCATGTGCTTATTCCATGATTTCTTGAATTAAGATCATGTTTTTCCCTCCATCACTTCCACTGGGAGGCTGTTCCATGCATCCACTACCCTCTCTGTAAAGAAATATTTCCTAAGTTTACTCCTGAGTCTGCCCCCTTTCACCCTCATCCCATGACCCCTTGTTCTGGAGCCTCCTTTCCTTTGAACGAGGCTCACCTCCTGTGCATGGAAACCTTGCAGGTATCTAAATGTCTCTCTCATATCTCCCCTGTCTCACCTTTCCTCTAGGGTATTCATAGAAACATAGAAAGAAGGCAGAAAAGACCAATCGGTCCATCCAGTCTGCCCAGCAAGCCTCACACTTCTTTTTTCTCATACTTATCTGTTTCTCTTGGCTCTTAGTAACCTTAGGTTCTATTTCCCTTTCACACCCCCACCATTAATGTAGAGAGCAGTGATGGAGCTGCTTCCAAGTGAAATACTAAGTTTGATTAGTTGGGTGAGCGGCAGCCTAGCTCTCTGCTGTTGAAGCAGGGAGCTATGCTGGATATGCATTGAAAGTGAAGTATGCCTTGAAAGCCACATTAACTATCACCAAATATTGAAAAGCCTAATAATTGGTAATTGAATAAGCCTAATAATTGGTAATACCTATAGCCCATGAACCCATCCCTGGTTTTTTTTTTTCTTCTTTTAATTTGGAGATAGCAGCCCTCCATCCTTCTGCTCCGTGAAGGTGGAACACCAACCACTGGCATCCCGCTCCGTGAATGCCTCTGTGGCTACTGCCGCTCCGTGCAGTGTTTTGCTGCCTCCTCTTTATACACGTCCTCTAGACCTGATGGATCCACAGTGTTTATCCCACGCCCCTTTGAAGTCCTTCACAGTTTTGGACTTCACCACTTCCTCCGGAAGGGCATTCCAGGCATCCACCACTCTCTCCATTCATGTTTAGATCTTTAAGTCTATCCCTATATACTTGAGAATGACGACCATTGTAGCCGCCTCCCTCTGGGCCGACTCCATCCTGTTTATATCCTTTGAAGATGCGGTCTCCAGAATTGTACACAGGAATCCAAGTGAGGTCTCACCAGGGACCTATACAGGGGCAATATCACCTCCCTTTCTCTGCTGACAGTTCCTGTCCCTGTGCATCTTTCTGGCTTTTGCTATTGCCTTATCCACCTATTTGGCCACTTTAATGTCATCAGGTACAATCACCCCCAGATCCTGCTCTTCTTTTGTGCTTAGAAGAATTTCACCCCCTGATACTTTCTCTCTCCCTTGGGTTTTTGCATCCTAAATACATAACTCTGCATTTTCTTAATAATTAAATCTTAGCTGCCAGACCCTAGAGCATTCCTCGCACGTCACTAACTCCCTCCTCGTGTCTTCCATGGCTGCCTCCTGATCCAGGACTGAATTTCCCATACTGTGAGCGTTAGGGGCACCGAGCTCTCCAGATGTTGCTCTTTTTCCCATTTTATACAAGTATTTCATGTTTTACTTACCGTCAGGTTTTATTCTCCCATCCCTGACCATCCTCTCCTGGTTTTCAATTACATCTTTATGCTGATGATTCCCAGATTTACCCCTCTACACCAGGAATCCAGTCCCAAATCTCAGCTTCTTGTCTGACATTGCTGCCTGGATGTCCCTCCACCACCTTAAACTCAACGGGGCCCAGACAAAGCTCCTCATCTTTCCCACCAAACCCACGTCCCCTCTTCCTGTATTACTCAGGACTGCACTGCCATCCTCCCAGTCCCATTAACCCATAACCATGGGATCTCTAGCACTAAGCTTTCAAAAGGGAAACTTTGATAAAATGAGAAAAATAGTTTTAAAATGTGCGGCTACAAAGGTTAAGAGTGTGCAACCAGCATAGACATTGTTCAAAAATACCATTTTAGACATGCAGTCCAGATGTATTCCACACTTTAGGAAAGGTGGAAAGAAGGCCAAATGATTGTGGACAAGATTAAAAAGTGAGGTGAAAGAGGCTATTTTAGCCAAAAATCTTCATTCAAAAATTGGAAGAAGGATCCGTCAGAAGAAAACAAGAAAAAGCATAACCATTGGCAAGTTAAATGTAAGACATTGATAAGACAGGCTCAGAGAGAATTTGAAAAGTAGTTGGCCATAGAAGCAAGAACTCATAATAAAAGCATTTTAAAATATATCCGAAGCAGGCAGCCTGTGAGGGTGTCAATTGGACTGTTAGATGGTCGAGGGGTAAAAGGGGTACTTAGGGAAGATAAGGCCATCGCAGAAAGACTAAATTAATTCTTTGTTTCGGTGTTTATTGAAGAGGATGTTGGGGAAATACCGGTTCCAGAAATGGTCTTCAAGGATGAAGATTCAGATGAACAGAACCAAATTATGGTGACCCTGGAAGATGTAGTAAGCCAGATTGACAAACTGAAGAATAGTAAATCGCCTGGACCGGATGGTATATATATTTTATAAATGATCTGGAAAGGGGTATGATGAGGGAGGTGATCAAATTTGCGGATGTCACAAAATCATGCAGATTAGTTAAATCTCAAGCAGATTGTGATAAATTGCAGAAGGACCTTGTGAGACTGGAAGATTGGGCTTCAAAATGGCAGTCAAAAAGCAAACAGGATGTTAGGAGTTATTAGGAAGGGAATGGCGAATAAAACAGAAATTGTCATAATGCCTCTGTATAGCTGCATTGTGAGATTGCATCTTGAATACTGTGTGCAATTCTGGGCGCCATGTCTCAAAAACGATATAGTTGCACTGGAGAAAGTGCAGAGAAGGGTGACCAAAATGATAAAGAGCATGGAACAACTCCCTTTTGAGGAAAGGTTCAGCTTGGAGAAGAGATGGCTGAAGTGGGATATGATGGAGGTCTACAAAATCAAGAAAGGCCGTGAACAGGATAATGTAAATCGGTTATTTAATCTCTCAGATAATAGGAGGACTAGGGGGAACTACATGAAGTTAGCAAGTAGTTCATACAAATTAGTGAAAATTGTTTTTTACTCAATGCATAATTAAGCTCTGGAATTCATTGTTAGAGGATGTGGTTATGGAAGTTATTGAAACTGGGTTTAATAGGTCTGAAATTTCATTTTTTAGTTCTTTCAGAACTCTGGGGTGTATACCATCCGGTCCAGGTGATTTACTTTTCTTCACTTTGTCAAACTGGCCTACTACATTTTCCAGGCTCACCATAATTTGGTTCAGTTCATCTGAATCCTCACCCGTGAAAACAGTCTCTGGAATGGGTATCTCCCTATCATCTCTTTAGTAAACACTGAGGCAAAGAATTAATTTAGTCTTTCCACAATGTTTTATCTTCCCTAAGTGCCCCGTTAACCCATCGCTCATCTAACGGTCCAACCAACTCTCTTGCAAGCTTTCTGCTTTGGATATATTTTTAAAGTTTTTATTATGAGTTTTTGCCTCTACAGCCAACTACGTTTTCAAATTCCCTCTGAGCCTGGCTTATCAATGTCTTACATTTAACATGCCAATGCTTATGCTTTATCTTTTTTTTACTTCTGATGGATCCTTCTTCCAATTTTTAAATGAAGATCTTTTGGCTAAAAATCCACCTTTCTGATGCTGCTGTTAAATCTTAGACCTGATTATTCCCCTTTACAGCCTCATTCATTTTTAACTATTTTCTTTATCAAAGAAATTCCCCAAGTCCCTTTTGCCCTGTCTGTTTATTTTGATTAGATTGTAAGCTCTCCTGAGCAGGGACTGTCCCTTCTGTTTCTGTACAGCACTGCATATGTTGACGAGCACTATAGAAGTGCTAAGTAGTAGTAGTGGTACAGTCTGAGTCCTCATGTACGCCTGATACATCCTGGACAGCAGAGAAAACAATTAGGGGATAGGGCACCTTCCACTTGCACTTTTAGGGCCTGATCTCAAGAAGAATTTCCCTGCATAAAACCTGGGATTGTGCCTGTAAATGGGCTTTTGAGCATTGCCCTCGGGCTGTGCGTGTAACAGCAAGAGAGAGGTGTGTGCTGGGGCGGGGATACTATTTACATACAGGCAGTGTAAATGCGTCTGCAGCGCTGGGATTCACCTGCACCGGATAATATTCACAGCAGACTTGTGCGTGCTCTGTACACCCAAGCTTCAGCCCTAACTGGGCCACTAAATCTCACCCACTTTGAGATCTAAAGTCACCCACACAGGTTTAGAGCAGGCCCCCAAAATGTCCCTCCCACCCCCAGAGAGCCTCTCTCTCTGTCACCAAATTTGTGCAGGTTATGAAGTTACGCAGGGAGTCACAGGGGTGGAAACTATAGAAAATCAGAACTTTACATTAAATATAATTCATCACTTAATCATCCTGCATGTGAACCATGGAAATAACTGGAACTGGGAGCCAGGTTACTGCCCAGGACCCCAAACTCTTCCTGCCCTGCTATTTATTTGATTCATTGATTGTATTTTGTTAGTCTCCTAATTTGAAAAATCATCTCGATGCGATGCACACAGAGACATTGAAATATCTAATCGTATGTCAGGATTAGCACTACTGCTACTATTGATCATGTTTAAAGCACTACCAGTCATACCCAGTGCTGCACAGACACACATAGGAGACGGTCCCTGCTCCAGGGAGCTTACAGTCTAATCAAGGCAAACATACACAACACACGTCTTCCAGAGTTTTCTTTATTATAGAGAAGTACTTGGGATTTAAAAGCAACATCAATAAGGCAAAGTTTTAAACTGGATTCACTTATGGCCAGAGAGGGAGCAAGACGCAAGGACTCAGGAAGTCTCTTCCAGGCACTCGGCAGAGCGAGGCAGAAAGCAGGGAATCGGAAGGAGGTGGTGGAGGAGAAAGGCACAGATTAGAGGAACTGCATTCACGAGGAAGGGAGAGAGAAGAGAAGAAAGGCAGTGAGGAGCTGCAGAGTGAGTGCATTTGTAGGGGAGGGAGAGAAGCTTGAACTGTAGGTGGAAGTGGACAGAGAGCCAATGTAGCGACCTGAGAAGAGGGGTTACATGATCACAGCGAGGTTAAAGAAAGAGAAGTCATGCAGCTGAATGTTGAAGAGATTGCAGGGGAGAAAAACCATTCAGCGGGAGGTCAGCACAGAGCAAGTTACAGAAGTCTAAGCAGGAGGAGATACGAGAGGGGAGGAGGGTTTTGGCTCAGAGAGGAAGGGATAGATTTTAGCAGTGTTATAGAGGAGGAACTGAATCACTTTAGCAGTGTTTTGGATGTGCAGAAGGAGGGAGAGGCATCAAAGATGACCCAAGGTTAGGGGCTGAGCAAACCAGGAGGATGAGAGCACAGAGAGCCCTCCTGATGTGACAGAATCAGATGTTCCTGATGTTCTGGATAATGCTCTGTTAGATCCTGGGTTTTATTATTCAGATTTATCCAGGCAGAGACGTTTGATATTCTCTGTCTCTGGGATTAGACTTGTAAACCCCGAGGTCCAGAAAGGAAACTGAGTCCAGGGGAACAAGTCTGGCAGTTCCTGGGGATGAGGGGTCCTGGTGTCCCCTCTTCCATGATAAAATGTTATGAGATTAAAGCCAGCTGAGCCCCTCCACGTGCCCCTGAGTGTTTCTGGTTTGTGTTTCAGGTGCCGGTGACGTTTGAGGACCTCGCTGTCTCTTTCTCTCAGGAGGAAGGAGGTTGTTTAGATGAAGGACAGAAGGAGATTTCCAGGGATGTGAAGGAGAATTATGAGACCCTGAGCTCTGTAGGTAAGGATTGCATTATCTCCATTTTTAGTAAATGCAGGTAATGTTGTATTAAAAGTCACTTTTTTCCTGGGTCAGCTCCACACCAGAGATGTGCAGACAGGGCAGGATTTAGCATTTTCCCATAGATAAGCAGCATGAATAAGCCATGCTGTCTGGGAGTCCTCCGGGCAGCTAGGTGGCGATGCTCTCTTAGAACAGAGACTTTCAGTGCAGTCTGCCTGCTTGGATCCTCCCCCGCTTTCCCCATCCTCCTCAGTTCGTTTTTTTTCCGCGCGCCTGACTGCACTCGGAGCTCTTCTCCTCCTCAGCGAAACATTTCTCTGAAGTAAAAAAAAAAGAGAAAAGATGTTAAACACAGGAAATCTGTGGGAAAGGTGTTGTTACCTATGCCTTGGACCCGACCACAACCAGGCAGCCTGTAGGGACTGCGGACGCATGTCCCCCCCCGCGTGCAGCGGCAGAGGGCTGCCAAAATATCAGAACTGAGAGAAATGGCATCGGACTCGTATACCCCTTCGGAAGAGTTTGCTCTGTCTTCCCCAGGCCCCCCCCCCCCCCCCCCCCCCGAGCCTCCAAGGAGTCGACGCGTCCCAGGGCCGCTTCAGTGGGACCTCCCGGTTCATCCAGGCCAGTACTGAAGCGAGGGACATCGGCGCCGATGCACGACGAAGGAGATACATCGAGAGCATCGACGACGCCGAAGACAACATCTGCACCGAGTGGCATTGGAGCTCAGACGCGTCCTCAGGAAGCCGGCCGCATACTTCGGGATCAAAGCATAAGCACAGGGACATCCACGCACCGAAGCAATTCAGCACCGACGCCATCAACGCACTCACTGGCAAAGACCCCACAGAAGCAAACTTCAGGACACAAAAGACCCAGAGAACCTTCCCATCTCCTGGTTGTGGATTTGGACGTGGTCCCCTCTTCACCAGCCACCTTGCATGCTTCCTCAACTTCAAGGAGATCAGGCCTTCAAGAGCCTTTACGAAAGAGGTAAAGGGTCCCCTCTCGATCCCTCCTTTACCCAGAGGTTCGAACACGGACATATTGTGGCTGTGATACTCCCTAGGGCTCCTCCCAGGAATCTGGCACCACCACCCACTGAGCCACATGGACAGCCTCTGCCAACCCCTGAAGTCACCTTAGCCTCACAGGTGATGTCCCAGGCAGCAAGGGATACATCTGGCAGAAACACCGCTGGAAGCCCCCCCATCACCGCAAGACAGCCTCAGCTCAGTGCCTTCCCCTGGCCAACCTCTACCAATTCCTTCTCTGGGGGATCTTCCCCCCAGCCGTCCACGTCACCGGCATCCTCCACAGGGTACCCCTTTGATCCGGTGGAGGAACAACCTGAGCCGGTCTCTCCTCTGGAAGACTTGTCTTATTCGAAGTTTCTGGAGAAGGTGGGGCAATGCCGCAACGTCAAGACAAGGAAAGTCCCTGACCCAAGAACAGACGTCCTGGGCGTCCTCAAAATTTTTGAGTCACCTGCGGAGCCCATAGCCTTGCCCTCCCATGAAGTCCTAGACGCGGTCATGACCAGGGCCTGGGAAACCCCCTTTGCGGAACCATCAACCTCTCGAAAGATGGACCTCAAATTTCGTATGAGGCAATCCCCGTGCTACTCTGCAGTACAGCTTCCTCATGCCTCTGTAGTCGTGGAGTCCACCATGCAGAGGGCTAAAAAATTTCGCCTTCACTCGAACACTCCTCCTGGGAAAGATTCGAAGTATTAGGTGGCTTCGGAAAGAAGGCCTTTCAGTCTGGGATGCTCAGTGCGAAAATCCAGCAACACCAATTTTACATTACGTAATATTTATATGAGTGTCTGCAATCGTTGAAGCCCTTGTTTCAGGAGGCGTCCCCGGACCATCAATCCCCAGAGCAATTTCACAATTTGGAGGAGGGCTTGAGACATCTCTTGCGAACAGTATATGAGAGGTTCGGGACTTCGACTAAGTCCATGGCCAATGCTATCGCGGCCCGATGAGCCAATGCCATCCGCGAGGATGTTCATGAGAAGCTCGCCAACTTGCCCTGTCTCCCAGATAACCTTTTCGGGGACTAATTTAGAGAAACGATAGCCCAGCTCAAAGAGCAGAAGATAGCAGTAATGTCCCTGGCTTCTCCTGCAGATACGGCTTCCTCGAGGTGGTACTTTACATCATCCCACAAACCATATTACCAGCGACAACCATACAAGCTGTATCCGGCCTTCCAGCCTCTGCAATAAACTCCAACTCGTCCTCAGTCTTCCCAGCAACAGGGAGCTTGGCAACGCCAGCGCACTCCCGGTTACCTTGTCCGCCTCAGGATCCCAACCCCCATAAACCCTTCCAGGGTTTTTAGGGCAAATGCACCCATCGCTACCACTCCTGGTGGGAGGCAGGCTCACCCACTTTCTTCAGGCATGGAAGGACATAACATCTGACCTCTGGGTTCTACGTATCATACAGGAGGGCTACTCCCTCAATTTTCACTCCACCCACTCCACTCCACACCTGGTGCCCCAGAAACACCTGTCAGCGCACTGCAGTCAACTGCAGCTGGAGATCAACAGCTTACTTCAGCAACAGCGGCGCAGTTCCACCAGGGCTTCTATTCCCAATACTTCCTTATACCCAAGAAGTCAGGAGGGTTACGACCCATCCTAGACCTTCGAGTTCTCAACAGGTACTTAACAAAGGAGAAATTCAAAATGACGTCACTAAAGTCCATCCTGACCTTCCTCGGACCCAACGATTGGATGTGTTCACTGGACTTCAAAGATGCCTATTCATACATACCGATGCACCCTATTTTCTGGCGGTTCCTATGCTTTACAGCCACTGGCCGCCATTTTCAGCACAAGGTGCTCCCATTTGGCCTCTCCTCTGCCCCTAGAGGGCTGCTACCGCTAGGCATTACCATATGCCTAGCGGTAGCAGTGGGTCACTCCGGGAGATTCAAGTATTCCCCTGGATGATTGGCTGCTGGTGGCCCTCAACCCACTGACAGTCGCCGCTCCTTTTGCCCGTTTTTACCGCCAGGCCTAATTTAAATAATGAATCGGGCGCACTCGTCCTCTAAGCCCTATTAGCATGCCTCACCTCACCAAGGGTATCCCTGACAGGGACCCAGACACCACGGACATCGAAGGGATGCAGGCTCTTTGGAGGATGGGGAAATCCCTCCAGGCTTGGAACCGTACCGGACCATGTTACAGTTTTTCCATAGAGAAGAATTGCCGTGGCTGGTCTCCCAGATCCTGAAGACTCTGAGAGTTCCAGGCACGGATCCTATGTCTGAGCCAAAGAAGAACCCATCCTGGTGTCTCTACAGAAAGCTTCTTGCTATTTCCTGATGCTGGAAGCCATCCAGGAGTTGATTGATCTGGAATGGGATGCCCCGGAGCCAGCTCTAAAGGTAGTCTGGCATTGAAGGCCTTATACCCTCCCGACCCGGCAGCCAAAGAACACCTGTATTTCCCGAAAGTGTACAGCCTGGTCTACGCCATTTTGAAGCGAACAACTATCCCAGTAGAGGGAGGAGCAGCCTTGAAGGATGCGCACGATAAGCGGCTGGAGTCCATCCTTAAACAAGCCTTTGACGTGACAGCAATGAAGCTGCAGTTCGCTTCCTGTTCTGCCCTGGTGGCTCGCTCGTGTCTGCTTCTCCCAAGAGGCAGATAGCTCAGGGACACATTCCAGAGAGGCGATGGAGCCTGCTGCAGCATTCCTAGCAGATGCAAGCTCTGACCTAGTGCGGTCCTTAGCCAGAGAGGTAGCCTCAGTGATGGAGGCCAGAAGGCAACTATAGCTGCGAAATTGGTCAACGGACGCATCCTCTAAGGCAAACCTCACAAAGTTGCCCTTTAAGGGATTCCTCTTATTTGGAAGTGAATTAGAAAAGTTGGGCAGTAAATGGGGTGAATCTCCAGGGTCACGGCTACTGGAAGATAAGAAAAAGAAGTTGCAGCACCCCTCACCTATGAAGGGTCGGACCAGGGGCTCCCAGCTTTTTTGGCCCTACAGAAACTCGCCATTTCAGACATCTTGACCTTCAGGAAGGTCTCGGTCCTTTCGGAGCCATCAACCAAAAAGAGGAACTGTTCGGGCTCAAGTTTGACCCGAACTCCCAATGAAGTTTGGACGGCCAATCCATAAGACAAGGAGATAGGGAGCCGACTATCCCTCTTCTCTCAGCGGGGGGTCAAGATCACGTCGGACAAATGGGTTCTGGACATCATTCGAGAAGGATACGTTCTGGAATTCCGCAGCATACCTCATTGATCGACCTACTGACCACATCCCACAACGCGAAGGTTCCCTGATTCTTCAGTCGCAGAAGAGATCAGCACTCCCAAGGGATCGATGTGCTGGTCCAGACCTGGCCAGAGGAGGACTTACTTTACGCCTTCCCTCCGTGGCCTCTACTGGGCAAGATCATTCGCAAGATCAAACGCCACAGAGGATTAGTCCTTCTGGTGGCCCCGGATTGGCCCAAATGCCCATGGTATGCAGATGTGGAAGCTTCTGGTGGAGAACCCCCCATACCTCCATCCGCACAGGGACCTTCACCAACAAGGTCCGATCCTTCATGAGGGCTTAACTCAGTTTTGTCTTGCGGTCTGGCCCTTGAGAGGACTTGCCTGACGAAGCGTGGATATTCAGCGGCAGTAATTGCCACCTTGCTCTGCGCGTGGAAGCTATCGACATCCTTGATGTACATGTGGATCTGGAGAATATTTGAGGCGTGGTGCAAGGAACGCGAACTCTCTCCTCAGTCGATAAAGATCCCCATGATTCTGGAATTCTTACAGGATGGCCTGAACAAAGGACTGACCCTCAACTCTTTGAAGGCCAGGTGGCGGCTCTCTCCTGTTTCAGAGGCGCGGTGAACATAGCCTGCCAGTCCATTTCCTTACCATTCTTAGATGGACGCAAGGACTTGGAAGACTACCACCTCCTACGCTACTTAAACGTCAGTAGGCTGTTAGTACAATATCTCGAATGTACAGAACCGCTGTTCAAGACGGACCGCTTGTTTGTGGAAGGAAACAAGATGAAGCAGCTTTGCGAGCTACCATAGTTCGCTGGATTAAGGAAGTGTTCATGGGAGCTTATGTAGCAGCAGGGAAGCCTTTACCCCTTCAGGATAAAGCTCATTACACTAGGGCCCAGGCAGTATCCTGGTTGGAAGCTAAGCTACTGTCTCTCGTCAACATCTGCCAAACAGTGACGTGGGCCTCTTTGCACACCTTCTCCAGGTTCTATCGCCTGGACGTCCAAGATACAGCCTTTGCGAGGGCGGTGCTAACTGGACCGCGGGTAGCCTCCCATCCTGTTCAGGAGTAGCTTTTGTACATCCCATTGGTCCTGAATTCATCTGGCTACACACTAGAAATAGTGATAATTTTGTTTTCCTTCGTGTAGACAGATGGACTCAGCATCCCGCCCATGGCTGCCCATGAAAAGTACCAAGCATACGCACATGAATCTCGATCCCAAAGAGGTTACGGGGTAAGCCATCACCCTATCCCTAGATCTGGGCATCTGTAATATTGCTGGGATTCAACGCTTATATTTGGGTGAGTACAGTTACGGTCACCAGTTTTAATCAGGTTCGTAAACTGTATTCAGGTTTTTCAATAGTATGTCCACAGTGGCTTTTGAAGAGAATACTGAAGGGCTGAGGTCACTGCAAGGGTGTATCTAGGGTGACATCAGCTTTGAAACCTGGCTCCGTCTCCATCTGCTGGCAGGGGAGCACATAACCCATTGGTCCTGAGTCCATCTGTCTACATTAAGGAAAATGAAATTATCAGGTAGGTAATTTCTCCATTTGATGTCTTCTAAGTTAGGACTTTATGAGGCACTGATATCATTGAGGGCTGAAGGGACAGGGATGCTTCTGTTCCCTCTGCTCGTGCGTACTGTTTGCTACTAACATGTAAGAAAGCCTTTACTTTCCTAGCGTGTAGCCAGATGGACTCAGAACAAGTGGGTATAGTGTGCTCGTGCTAGCAGTTGGAGACGGATCTGACGTCAGCACGGGTACATTTACCCCCACAGGAAGTGAAGCCATTCAGTAATTTCCGTCTCCAAAGCAGTTTGGAGAGCCTGCACGCTCGCTGAGCGTGTTTTCCAATACTACTTTCTACTTTCCAAAATTCTCAGACGACGAGCCCCGCAGACAAGTTCGGCTGCTTAGAGGCAGCGGGTGCACTTCCTCGAGCGCGGCGGTGAAGGTATTTCCCCTCTCCCCCCCGCAGCCGGAGACCGCCCGGGTTACAGCCGGGAAGGGCCGAGGATCAGGTAAGGCGTACATCTCTTACTTTTGGTCTCCGAGGTACGAGGATCGGCGGCGTTGCCTGCCTGCGGCACGCCGTGGAGGTCGCCATTTTGCCTGCCTTGTTCAGGTATTGAGCGCCCACAGATAGGCGCCTGTGGATAGGCGCACAACGCAGCATATATATATATTGCTAAGCGTATGTTCAGCGCATATTGTTTATTGCTGTCCGCATATTATTGAGCGCATACTGTTTATTATTTAGCGTATATTGCTGAACGCATAATATTGAGCGCATATTGTTTATTGTTTAGCGCATATTGCTGTATGCATATTACTGCGCGCATACTGTTTATTGTTTAGCGCATATTGCGGGTCGCATATTCTTGGGCGCATATTGTTTATTATGGAGCGCCTATTGCTGTACGCATATTATTGAGCACATACTGTTTATTATTTAGTGTATATTGCTGTCCGCATATTATTGAGCGCATACTGTTTATTATTTAGTGTATATTGCTGTCCGCATATTATTGAGCGCATACTGTTTATTATTTAGCGTATATTGCTGAACGCATATTATTGAGCGCATATTGTTTATTATTTAGCATATATAACTGTACGTATATTATTGAGCGCATATTGTTTATTATTTAGCATATATAACTGTACGCATATTATTGAGCGCATATTGTTTATTATGGAGCGCCTATTGCTGTCCGCATATTATTGAGCGCATACTGTTTATTATTTAGTGTATATTGCTGTCTGCATATTATTGAGCGCATATTGTTTATTATTTAGTGTATATTGCTGTCCGCATATTATTGAGCGCATACTGTTTATTATTTAGCGTATATTGCTGAACACATATTATTGAGCGCCTATTGTTTATTATTTAGCGTGTATAACTGTACGCATGTTATTGAGCGCATATTGTTTATTATTGAGCGCATATTGCTGTCCGAATATTATCGCGCGCATACTGTGGAGTATTGAGCGCAGACTGCTGAACGCATACTATTGAGCGCATATTGTTCTTGGGCTCATATTATTCTTGAGCGCATATTGCTGACAGCTTTAGCGCCGGCGCCATGGCACACTTAAACGCCCCGGCGTCTCTAGAGGCGGCACCTTCTGATTCCGGCGTGAAAGCTCTTGGCCTGTGCTCAGCATGCCAGCTTAGAGCCACACAGAGCGAAGAGCCAGACTCCCTTTCTGCCCAATGTGAGGAGGCAGTGGGAGCCTCGGGCCAGGACCAGTCTCAACTGAGGTTTACCGACAGTTCCCCAGGGGCCACCCCGGACCTAGCGGGCCGTTTCGAACAGCCAGGAATCCCGGGGGACTTGGTACCCCGACGGATGGAGGCTGCGTCCATTTCTTGGGTGGACTTATTTAAGGGGATCCACGCCTTTGTACAGATGCAGTCGGCTTCCCGGCCTAGACCCGCTGCTGCTGCCCTGGCTGACCCTGCCCCCGGGCCTTCTCGCCCTTATCGTGAACACCAGCCTCCGGGCAGTCCGGCTCATGCGGACCCTGATATCTCGGAGGACGAGTCCGAACCCCCTGAGGAGGGGGAACTTCCCTCGGGGATAGAGCCATATCGAACTATGAGGCGGTTCTTTCCCAAGGAAGATCTCTCCGACCTGGTCTCTCAGTGCCTGACGGAGTTGGCTATTCCAGGCCCCAGCACTATGGAGGCATCTACGCAGAACCCCCTGCTGGAGGGTCTTCGTCCCACAGCCCGCCATTTTCCCTTCCTGCAAGCGGCGCAACAGCTGATAGATTTGGAGTGGAATGCGCCGGAGGCCTCGTTCAAAGGGGGTCAGGCCTTGTCCGGCATGTACCCCCTGGACCCGGCAATTAAGGATATGCTGGCGTGCCCTAAGGTGGACGCCTTGGTTAGCGCTGTGGTCAGGCGCACTACCATTCCAGTGGAGGGGGGGGGGGGGGGGCGGCCCTGAAGGAGGCTCATGACCGACGCCTGGACGCCATCCTGAAACAAACCTTTGAGGTGGCAGCTCTGTCTCTACGAATCGCAACCTGCTGCACAGTGGTGACGCGTTCCTGTTTGTCACAGGTCCGGAACAATGCTCCGGCAGAGGACATGGAGTCTGCCCTCTCGTTCCTTACGGATGCCGTCTCCGACCTAGTCCATACAACAGCCAAGGGGGTCTCCTCCTCAGTAGCAGCCAGGAGGCAGCTCTGGATATGGAAGTCGTCAGCCGACGCTCCTTCTAAGACACGTCTCACTAGAATGCCATTTAAGGGTTCTCTCCTGTTCGGCAGCAACCTAGAGAACCTGGCCAGCACATGGGGCGCCTCTCCAGTACCTCGACTGCCGGAAGATAGGTCCAAGAGGAGCCAGCGCATCTTTCCGAGGCCCTCCAGAGGTAGAAGCTCCCAACGCTTCACTCCCTATAGGAGGCGCTACCAGGCACCTCGTCCTCAGGCCAGGAACCAGTCCTTTCGGACCAAGCAGCGTAAGAGGGGAGCCGGCTCGGGATCCGGTCCCGGCCGTGCTTCACAATGAGATTCAGCCGATCCATCCGGGGGACGGAGCCATAGGGGGCAGGTTAACCCTCTTCTAGCCCAGATGGGTCGAGATTACGTCAGACCAGTGGGTCCTTGCCATCATCCGAGAGGGGTATTATCTGGACTTCCATCACACCCCTCCGGACAGGTTTGTGGAGTCTCCGTGTCCAATCCACAAGAAGGCGGCATTAGAAGTTACCCTGGCGAGGCTCCTGTCCTTGAAAACCATAATCCCAGTACCTGCATGGGAAATGGATTCTGGGCACTATTCCATTTATTTCATGGTACCCAAGAAAGAGGGCACTTTCCGGCCGTATTAGATCTCAAGTCAGTCAACCGATACTTAAGGGTCCCGAGGTTTCGCATGGAAACTCTGCGCTCAGTCAAGACCGCAGTACAGCCAGGGGAGTTCCTCACGGCCTTAGACTTGTCAGAAGCCTACCTGCATATCCCGATCCATCAGGATCATCAGCGCTACCTACGCTTCAAGGTTCTGGGACGACACTTCCAATTCCGGGCTTTGCCCTTCGGGTTAGCCACAGCACCGCGGACCTTCACCAAGGTGATCATAGTGGTAGCAGCGGCGCTCAGACGGGAAGGAATCCTTGTCCATCCCTACCTAGACGATTGGCTGATCAGGGCGAAATCCCGAGAGGAGAGCCATCAGGCAACCGACAGAGTGATCGCCCTTCTGGAAAGCCTGGGATGGGTAGTCAACCTAAACAAGAGTTGCCTACAGCCTTCCCAATCACTGGAATACCTGGGAGTCCAGTTCAACACCCAAGCAGACAAAGTCAGTCTCACTACCAAGAGGAGGTTAAAACTCCAGACGCATCTACGGTCCTTGATGGGAGCCAGCCGGCCCATAGCTTGGGATTATCTGCAGGTTCTCGGTCTCATGGCATCCACCCTGGAAGTGGTACTTTGGGCGCGGGCCCATATGAGACCACTACAACGCTCCCTTCTCTCTCGATGGAGCCCACGCTTCCGGAATTACTCCGTGCATCTACCTCTACCAGCCAGAGTGCGGACCCAGCTACGGTGGTGGTTGCAGTCCGGCCACATGAGCAAGGGGTCGAAAATGTCCTCCCCCACATGGACTCTGCTCACCACAGATGCCAGCCTGAGCGGATGGGGAGCACACTGCGAAGAGCTCACCGCCCAGGGGCGGTGGAGCAGAGAAGAGTCGGGGTGGAACATCAACCGTCTAGAGGCACGGGCAGTCCGGTTAGCCTGCCTGCAATTTGCTCCCAGACTGCGGAACAGAACAGTCAGAGTGATGTCAGACAACGCCACCACGGTGGCATACATGAACCGACAGGGCGGAACCAGAAGCCAACAGGTGTCTCTAGAGATAGCCCCACTGATGGCTTGGGCAGAGGCGAATCTCCAGGACATCTCCACCATCCACATTGCCGGAAGGGACAACACCGCGGCAGACTTCCTCAGCCGGGAATGTCTAAATCCGGGAGAATGGCAGCTGTCCCCCACAGCCTTCCAGATGATTGTGGATCAGTGGGGGACTCCGGACATGGACCTACTAGCGGACAGGTCCAATGCTCAGGTACCCAGATACTTCAGCCGCAAGCGAGATCCGTTCTCTCACGGGATCGACGCCCTGGTTCAGCCATGGCCTCCAGGGACCCTGCTATACGCCTTTCCTCCGTGGCCCCTGCTGGGCGCCCTTATACACAAGATTCAGAGGCAGAGAGGCCTAGTTCTTCTAGTGGCACCGGACTGGCCAAGAAGATCCTGGTACGCGGACATGAGAAGACTACTGACAGGGGAGCCTCTTCCCCTGCCTCCGCTCCGGGACCTGCTGCTTCAAGGTCCCATCCTCCACGAGGATCCAGCTCAATTCTCTCTTACGGTCTGGCCATTGAGAGGGCTAGACTGAAGAAAAGAGGTTACTCAGAGCCAGTGATAGATACACTCCTCCGAGCGCGCAAGTTTTCCACATCCCTCACCTACATAAGGATCTGGAGAGTATTTGAAGCCTGGTGCGACACTCGTGGCACCAATCCACATGCGACCACAATCCCGATTGTTCTGGATTTCCTGCAGGATGGGCTTCAGAAGGGTCTCTCCCTAAGCTCCATCAAGGTTCAGGTGGCTGCGCTGTCTTGCTACGGTCCCAGGAGGGATGGTAAAACCATTTCCACGCATCCAGATGTTTCTCGCTTCCTGAAAGGAATCAAGCACATTCGTCCGCCACTGAAGTGGCCAGTGCCCCTGTGGAACCTCAACCTTGTTTTGGATTTCCTCGCGGGATCCACCTTCAGACCCCTTTGGGGCCTGTCTCTCCGTTCGCTAACTTTGAAGATGGTGTTCCTGCTGGCAGTGTGTTCAGCACGCCACATCTCAGAGCTACAAGCGCTGTCCTGCCGTGACCCCTTTCTCAGAATCACTCCAGAGGCTATCCATCTTCGCACGGTTCCCTCCTTTTTACCTAAAGTAGTCTCACAATTTCACCTCAACCAAACCATATCCTTGCCTACCACGGCGGGTTTGAAGAAATCAGAAGAAGGGCGTTTGCTACGCCATCTCGATATCGGCAGATTGCTGCCCAGATACCTGGAAACGACAGAAGCAGTACGAAAGACGGACCATCTGTTCGTCCTTCACAGCGGGAAGAAACAAGGAGAAGCGGCTTCACGGCCCACCATCGCCCGCTGGATCAAAGAAGTTATCAGAGCGTCCTACGTAGAGTCCGGGAAGTCACCGCCTCTGCAGGTCAAGGCTTATTCTCCCAGAGCGCAGGCGGCCTCTTGGGCAGAATCTAGGATGCTGTCGCCCGCGGAGATATGTAAGGCGGCGACGTGGTCCTCCCTCCATACCTTTTCCAGATTTTACCGTCTGGATGTCCAGGTCAGGGAGGACACAGCATTTGCGAGGGCAGTCCTGAATGGACCTCGGGCAGCCTCCCACTCAGTCCGGGAGTAGATTTTGTACATCCCACTTGTTCTGAGTCCATCTGGCTATACGCTAGGAAATGTTGAGATTACTTACCTGATAATCTCCTTTTCCTTAGTGTAGACAGATGGACTCAGCATCCCGCCCGGCTGCCAGTATACATGGGTTTCACCAGTTCAAGGTAAGCCTTATCACTTCTTATATGAGTGCGTCCACTCTACCAGGTGTCGACGTCTTCCGGTTGGGAACGCTGGCTGTATCTAGCTACTTTCAATCGGTCAGGGGAATCCTGTTTCACTAATTATTTTGATCGGTCAGTAAACATATATCCATAACAGCTTTTGCAAGGAAGATTATTGAGTGGCTTCACTTCCTGTGGGGGTATATGTACCCGTGCTGACGTCAGATCCATCTCCAACTGCTAGCACGAGCACACTATACCCACTTGTTCTGAGTCCATCTGTCTACACTAAGGAAAAGGAGATTATCAGGTAAGTAATCTCAACATTTCTCTTGCTCTTCCAGTTGATTTCAGTGTGATTTGAGTTCAGAAAGCATTTGCAAAGATTATTGTTTAAAGATGATTTTAATTTATCAATTTTATATTATGTTGTTCTATTTGATTTGTGATTGAATGTGTGTGTATCTTTGTAATCCACCCTGAATGATTGCATTGGAGGAGGCGGGGTATAAGTTTATAACTTATATAGATAAATAAAATTAACCACAGGAGTTTTCAGAGGCTTCTCCTAAAGCTTCTGCTACATCACAGAATTCTGTAATATCAGAAATCCCATGTGCTCATTATATGATCCTTCAAAATGTTTGATCCCAGGCCATTGATAGCTTTCCATTCCATTGTCATATCACATGACTAATTCCTTTTTTTTTTAATATCCAGCAAGCAATGAGGTCATACCGGAAGAGGAGAATAGAGAAGAACACCCTATAGTACTGGCACTTACACCAAGACAATCAAGAAATGTCTGTAAGAATCTTTCCCAGATTACTGATGGGGGAGACACGAGCCAAAATCAGCAGGAATTGGACAAGACGTGGCGAGACCCTACAGGAAACTCACTGGATGGAGTCACTGCATGTGAGAGAAGTGACAGGGAGCTCACAGATATCCCTGAGCACCAGAGACCTATGAGAGCAGAGATAACCTTCCAGAGTAATAACAGTGATCAAATGACTTCTGACCTCACCCAGATTGACCTGAGAGAAATGAGAGCCATTCAAAATAATAACAGTAATCAAATGACTTCTGACCTCCAGCAGAGAGATGAGGAAGGGAAGAAATCCTTTGCTAGGAAATGTCATTTTGTATTGCACCAGAAAACTCATTCAGGAACGAGACCTGTTTCATGTTCTCAGTGTGGAAAATTTTTCAAACAGAAGTTAACCCTGAAATTACACCAGAGAATCCACATTCAGGGGAACACTTTCACTTGTATTGAATGTAAGAAAAACCTTTTTAGCAGGGAATCCTTACTAATACACCAAAGAGCACATACAGGTAAGAGATCCTCATATTGCCCTCAAGATGGAGAATCTTACAGCTCCGAGTTCTGTTTATTAAATCCCCAGAAAATGGAGAAAGAAGAGAGAACATTTTCATCTTCTGAAAGAGGAGAAAACATCATTCAAAAGCAAGACCTAATAATAAATGAAAAATCACAGAGAGAAGAAAAATTATTCATGTGTACTGATGGTGACAGAAACTTCAATGAGAGAGAAATGTTCACAGGAGAACTAAAATTCCAAACAGGGGAGAGAGCAGTTTCAACTAGTGAAGGCAATAAAATCTTATGTTATGAGAGAGTCTCTTCAAGAAATGGAAAAAAGCATGATGAGCAACCATTGTCTTGCTTTCAGGCTGAAAAATATTTCAATAGGAAGGCATCCATCCCACAGCAGAGGAAAATGCCCAAAGCAGAAAGTCAATATATATGTACTGAGTGTAGTAAAAGCTACAAGACAAAGTATAATCTCATAATCCACCAGAGAATCCACACTGGAGAGAAACCATTTACATGTCATGAGTGTGGTGAAAGCTTTAGTGCAAAGGCCAGACTCAAAGACCATCAGAGACTCCACACTGGAGTAGAACCATATACATGTACTGAGTGTGGTAAAAGCTTCAGGCAGAAGCATAATCTCACAGTGCACCAGAGAATCCACACTGGAGAGAAACGATTTACATGTACTGAGTGTGGTAAAAGCTTCAGTCGGAAGCCTGGTTTCACAATTCACAAGAGAATCCACACTGGAGAGCAACCATTTACATGTACTGAGTGTGGTAAAAGCTTCAGGCAGAAGCATAATCTCACAATGCACCAGAGAATCCACACTGGAGAGCAACCATTTACATGTACTGAGTGTGGTAAAAGCTTCAGGCAGAAGCATAATCTCACAATGCACCAGAGAATCCACACTGGAGAAAAACTATTTACATGTACTGAGTGTGGTAAAAGATTCACGCAAAAGCGTAATCTCATAATCCACCAGAGAATCCACACTGGATAAAAACCATTTATATGTCATGAGTGTGGTGAAAGCTTTAGTGCAAAGGCCAGACTCAAAGACCATCAAAGACTCCATACTGCATTAGAACCATATACATGTACTGAGTGTGGTAAAAGCTTCAGGAAGAAGCATTATCTCATAATCCACCAGAGAATCCATACTGGGGAGAAACGATTTACATGTACTGACTGTGGTAAAAGCTTCAGGCAGAAGCATTATCTCGCGATTCACAAGAGAATCCACACATGAGAGAAACCATTTGGATGCTCTGATTGTGATAAATGCTTTAAGACAAAGGAAGAAATCAAAATGCATCAGAGAATCCACACTGAAGTAGAACCATATACATGTACTGAGTGTGGTAAAAGTTTCAGACAGAAGACATCTCTCATATGGCATCAGAGAATCCACATTGGAGTGAAACCAAGTCCTTGTACTTTGTTCTGAAGTTTTTACCTCACAAAGGACAAACTTTCAAGTCACCTGAGAAGGCACACAGGAGTCTAATGAATTCACTCAGTCTCCTATAGAAATTGAAATTGTAGACTGGACTGATAAGGATCTTAAATAATTGGAAGCAAGAAGAATGAAATTTCCTCTGCGCTCAGGCAGGCCGATCTGGGCGAGTGGTTTATGCACCTCTACCAGCAGATGGAAATGGATTAAAAGCTGACATCACTGAGAAAGCCAGAATTGGCCTTACGACGCTAATGTGCCCGCTTCCCGAAGGAGGGCTAACATGTCCCAATATTCATTGATATAATATAGTTATCTGTTATGTCATATTAGGGATTGGCTGGGCAAATCGGATGTTCTAATTCCGAAAAATCTACTCTGAGACTGGTGCGCCCCATTGGACTTGGGTAACCTTCTGATAGCTCCCAAGTCCTCTCTTCCAGCACACAACCAAAACTTTCCCTATTTTATACCCTGTTGCACAGCATGGAAACGCCTATGCTCGCAGCTGCGTCTGTCATGGCGGACATTGATCTTTGCACCGATTGTGGGACTTCCAACAAAACTCGGCGTTCCTCCTCTGGAAAGAAGCAGGCCTTACCCATGTCTCCCAATTACTCGATGCCTCTGGATCTCAGCTCTGTACCTTCACAGACCTATTTTGAGATTTTGCCGAGAAGTTTTTTCACATATCTCCAAATAAGACGCATTCCTTTTTTTTTTTTTTTTGTAATTTAAACTTTATTTGAGAAAGAGTAAGCAGAATATACAGTACAACAAAGAACAATATGTAACCATAATTGTACAAATATTCACAATCAACAAAAGGAATAAACTGATAAAGCAACTGGATCTCTGTTTGCCTCTTTAAATCCCCCCTTGCCCCTTGGGATCTTACAGAAATTAAGTTCAAGCCGGGTTCTATGAAATGTTATTGGTTACAGAATATATTAAATTAAAAAAAAAACAGTTCAGGCAACCGACTGATTCTGTCTCCAAAGTAAATAAGGATTCCAGATACGGTGAAATAACCCTAGTTGTTTCTGTCTGTGGGCCGTTATTTTACTAAGAGTAAAAAGCGTAGAAACACGGGATTGGATCTTAACCAATGTAGGCAAGGCCATGTCTTTCCAGTGAAAAGCTATTTCACATTGAGCCGCAGTGGCCACTAGTTTAATAAATTGCTGAAGCGATCTGTCCCCCTGAGGGCATGCAGAATTCAATAAGACTACTGAGGATGTAAGAACAATAGCTGTTTGGGTGATATCTGTTAGCCAGCTGGCCAAGGTCCTCCATAACTGTGTAATAGTTGCACACTCCCACCAAAGGTGGAAGAAAGTCCCCTCTCCCCCACAGCCCTTCCAGCATCTGTCAGGAGTTGCGGGATATATTTTATGCAACCTAACGGGAGTAAAATACCATCTGTATAATAGTTTAAAACTGTTTTCAATAAGCATAGCAGATGTCAAACCTTTGCTACTGGTAAGGAAAAGTTCATCCCAAAAGTCCTCTCCTTGGGAGGATCCTAGGTCACACTCCCAAGAGTTGATAAATGCCGGTTTTACTTGTAAGCCCTGAACAAGTAATTTATAAATTTTTGACATGAGTCTTTGGACTTTGCTGACTTACAATAATTTTCAAATAAGGTTACTGTTTTAGCTAAATCAAGTTGTATACCAGATGTGCGTAGATAGCTACTTAGTTGTAAATAATGATATAGTTCAGTCTGTGGTAGTTCAAATCTTAACTGTAAAGTCGGGAACTCTACCCAGTTAGCATTTTCCCATAATTGGCCATAGCTATATATGCCTTTAGCTAGCCAAGATCGAAAAACTGTAGACGCCTTATCCTATAAAAATTCCTTTTGATAAAATGGGGAAGAATTAACGGAACAAATCTTTTCACCCACCAGCGTGGGTTTCCATTTGTGCCAAATTTGTAGAGTATGTTGAATTGGGGTTGATAAATTGTCCATTTTGGGCCAGAATCTACGGGACTGCCAAAGTAGGTTTGCTAGTGGAGTTGACCCAGAGAGTTCTTGTTCCAAGATTGTCCAAGGTTTGTGAGAAGATGTCCTGTGCCAATCTACTACAACCCACAGCTGGGCCGTTGCATGGTACCTTAAAAGATTGGGGACAGCAAGACCGCCCCTTTCCTTGGGTTGATATAAAACCTTTTGGGCCACCCTAGGGTGCTTTCCCTGCCATAGAAATTTCATAATTCTATGCTGCCATTTTAGCAAGATGGCAGTAGGAATATTACAGGGTATAGTTTGGAACAAATAAGTAATCCTAGGTAGTATATTCATCTTGAAGTTGGCGATACAGCCCAGCCAGGAGATGTGGTAACGATTCCATTCTTCCATCTCTCTGTACAGTCTCTTAATAAGAGGTGGATAATTAAGGCTATATACATCCTGATGGGAACCGATATAAATTCCGAGATACTTAATCTTTTCTTTCGCCCACTGAAAAGCAAATCTAGCTTTAAGGTCTCTCACTTGTTCATCCATTAAAGTAATATTCAAGATTTCAGTTTTGTCCCAATTGATGGAGTAACTAGAGACCTGACTATAAGATTTAATGATATCGACAACTGCTGGCAATGATCTCATAGGGTCAGTTAGGGTAAGTATTATGTCATCCGCAAACATAGCTAGCTTAGATGTAAATTTCCCCACTTGTATACCAGTAACCTCATTAGAGTCCCGTATTTTCTGCGCCAATTTATTTTATTTATTTATTATTTTGTTATACCGAGTTTCATGACTAGAATCACATCAACCCGGTTTACAATTAACAATGTGTGTAAGGTAGAGAGTAACATAGTAAACAATATTCCTAATTCAAACTGCAAATACAGAAAACAATATTATGGATGTGAGAAAGTTACAATAAAACAGGGAAAATTAACTAGGATCTGGAAAGGGGGGAGAAATTGAACAAAGAAATATTTACATTTCAGCCAATTGCATCAATTAATATAGTTGTATAGCAAAAATGAATATATATGATAAGGACGATAATATGGTGCTGTGTATGAGTGGGTAGTTGGTGGATTCTTATTTCAATCCAATTTTTGAATACGAGTTTGTGCTGATGGGTGGAGGTTTTAATCAAGGCCTGGGAATGCTTTTTTGAAAAGCCAAGTTTTTAGTCTTTTCCTAAATGTTAGAGTGCATGGTTCTTGTCTCAAGTCAGGTGGGATAGAGTTCCATAGAGTTGGACCTGCTGAAGAGAAAGCTCTGAGACTGAAGGATTTATGTTGGTAGGTTTTGGCATGTGGAACCTGAAGTGATTCTTTGTAGTATTCCCTGATGGGTCTGGCGGATGTGTGTTTTTAAATGGGATTTGTAGGTCGAGTTCAGTGTGTTGGTGGATGGCCTTGTAGATGATAGTGATGGATTTGTACATGATTCTGTAGTGGATCGGTAACCAATGAAGGTCTTTGAGGATAGGGGAGATGTGGTCGATTTTCCTGGAGTTTGTAAGGATTCTGGCTGCTGTGTTCTGTACCATTTGTAGAGGCTTGGTATAAGAAGCTGGGAGGCCTAGTAGTAGTGAGTTGCAATAATCTAGTTTGGAGAAGATTATTGCTTGCAAGATTGTTCTAAAGTCCTGAGCGTGGAAAAGTGGCTTTATTCTTTTCAGAATATGTAATTTGTGGAAGCAATCTTTGGTGGTTTGGTTAATGAATGGTTTGAGGTTAAGACGGTTGTCTAAGATGGCTCCTAGGTCTCTTACGTGAGCAGTTTGAAGGAGGGCTGGTGGCTTTGAATGTGTGTTGTTGTTTTATTGAAGCTAATGGTTCAATAAATAAAGCAAATAATAAAGGTAGGGGTGGGCACCCCTGCTGAGTGCCTCGCTCCACCGGGAAGAACGTGGAGTAACCACCATTCACTTTAATACAGGCACATGGATTATCGTATAACTTTTGAATCCAATTTATAAAAAAAACTGCCAAATCTCATTTTTGTAAAGCTTGAAATAAAAAGGGCCAATGGACCAAATCAAAAGCTTTATCTGCATCCATGGCCATAAATAAAAATGGAATCTTATGACGTTTGACCCACCATAGAGAGTTCAATAGTTTACGAATGTTATCAGATGCCAAACGGCCAGGGATAAACCCTGCCTGATCTGCGTGAATAATCTGTGCAATATAGACATTAAGCCTGTTGGCCAATATTTTGGCTAATAATTTGAGGTCTATATTGAGCAAAGATATGGGCCTATAGGAGCCATATTGTGTGGAGTCGCGGCCTGGTTTTGCGAGAACAGTTATTCCGGCCACATTCAAATTGGGGCTTAAAATACCTTCCGTTCGGAGAGCATTGAACATGTTGGTGAGAGGTACAAGTAAGTCACCTGCAAAACACTGATAAAATCTGGCAGTAAAACCGTCTAAACCCGGTGATTTATTCGTTTGAGTTGCTTAATGCGTTGAAAGTGCTTATGCACTTTCAACGCATAGTCAGCATAGCTCTCTGCTTCAATGGCAGGGGAGAAAGTCTGTTACTTCACTTTCAACGCATAGCCAGCATAGCTCTCTGCTTCAATGGCAGGGGAGAAAGTCTGTTACTTCACTTTCAAAGCATAGCCAGCATAGCTCTCTGCTTCAATGGCAGGGGCAATGTAGAAAAGAGGATTTATATATAGACAACAACCAACAAGGACTGAATTACATAGTCGAGTAAACAAAAGCATGGGTGTAGCTTGCTTATTGAGATAGTTACTACCCCTAACTAAGCTACATATTCAGTTAGATGCAGTTCCAACACTGCTCTCTACATTAATGGTGGGGTAGAAGGGAAATAGAACTAAAAGGTACTAAGAGCCAAGCGTAACAAGTAAGAGGGAAAAAAAAAGTGCATAGCTTGTTGGGCAGACTGGATGGGCCGTTTGGTCTTCTTCTGCCGTCATTTCTATGTTTGTAAAACCTCCACTTCCATAATTTCCTTATCAAGCAATGCACGAGCTTCCTTCGGTAAATTAGGTAAAGTGATATCCTGTAAAAAAACAGGAATATCTTTGGGATTAATATTCATATTATGTGTGTATACCTCTGAGTAAAAACGCAGAAACCTTTGACGGATATCGTCATTCGATGTGAGCATATTACCCTGCTCATCTCTGACTTTAGTAATAATATTTTGCATGCGCTTGGCTCTCAACTTGTTCGCAAGTAGCTTCCCTGCCTTGTTGCCTCCCTCAAAGTATAGCTGTTCTACTTGTTCCAGCTCATAGGCAATTTTAACCGCATCTAACGCCCCAATCTGTGATCTACAAGAATCTAATGCCAAACCCAGCTCTTTAGTGGGATCTAGTTTATGCTTACGTTCGAGTTCTAATAAATGTGTTACTAAGGTTTTACGCTCCTGTAATTACATTTTTTTAACGTATGAAGCTCGAGCAATGAACGTCTCCATAATAACTGCTTTCCGATGCAGAAGCACAGCAAGCAAGGGCGCCTGGAAGCTTCGATCGCTTATAATGCGGATGCACTTTATGATCTGTTACGGACTTCGGCCTAATCCATGGTGTCGGCTCAACGGCTCCTGTGGTTAAGAAACTGGTCGGCGGATATTTCCTCCAAGGCTCAGCTGGGATCGTTGCCTTTCAAGGGGTAAATTGCTTTTTGGTAAGGACCTCGAGGATATGATTCAATCCCTGGGGGAGAACAAGGTTCACTGACTGCCAGAAGATAGGCCCAAGTCGAGGGGCTCCTTTTCTTCATGGTCTCGATTCAGAGGGAATCGCAGATTTCGTCCGTCCAGAGCTCCAGCTTCTTCCTTTCAGCAAGCGTCAGGTCGCCAACAATCATTCCAGTCTCTGAAAGCCGCCTTATCTAATGCTCCAGCATTAGGGCTTCCAGACTACGGAAAGGATTTTTATTTAACATGTCATGAGGTTGCAGCTGTAGCAGCTGGAGTGGTAACCCAGGACCATGGAGGAAAAAAGAAACCCATTGGGTATTATTCAGCCCAGCTAGATTCTGTGGCATCTGCCTTTCCTGCTTGCCTAAGGGCTGTTGCTGCAGCAGCCCTGATGGTAGAAACATCTCAATCATTAATTCTCTGCCACCCTTTGCATCTCTGTTTACCACATGCTTTGATCACAGTTTTAAACAATGCAAAGACCCAGGTAATCACTTTGGAAAGCATGATGAGGTATGAACTCCTTTTACAATCAGGAAATATTATCTTTCATCACTGCTCTGCTCTCACCCCTCCTACTTTACTACCAGAAATAATTGACTTAGAAACCCCAGACCATGATTGTGCAATGCTAATGGAATATGAACTGAAGCCCAGGGAAGGTTTAACAGATATCCCTCTTTCTAATGTTGACGCAGTTTATTTTGTAGAAGACTCTGCTCTCCATGATGATACAGGTTCACTGAAGGTTGGATATGCTGTATGTACCCAGTGGGAAGTGCTAGAGGCTGGACCGCTCACTCATGCACGTTCAGCACAGACCGCAGAATTGGTAGCCCTCACTCGGGCTTGTTTTAGAGGAAAGGGATTACGTCTTTCTGTTTACACTGATTCTCGTTATGCCTTTGGGGTGGTTCATGACTACGGGACATTGTGAAAAGGAGAGGGTTTTTAACAGCTAATGGGGAAATAAGAATGGGTCTTTTGTTTAAAAAATTACTAGAAGCTATCCTGTTGCCTCTTGAGCTGGCAGTAGTTAAACGGGCTGGACATAGCAAAGAAGATTCAATTGTAGCCAAAGGGAATAACTTGGCAGATCAGGCAGCCAAAGATGCAGCTCTGACCAACAATACTGTGGGGAATGCGGGATGCCATTTGTTAATACACACACCACATAGAGAAAACAAAGACTTTAGTATTAAAAATTTGATTCAGTGGCAGGGGCAGGATAAGGATTATTGGAAGCTGTGGGCAAAAGGAGGGGCCACTGTCCAAAATCATGGACAAGATCAAGTATGGTTTGGCCCAAATGGCAAAGTAGTGCGCCCCCCCCCCCCCCCCCCCCCGGACATATACTGCCCCATATCTTACTCTCTATACACCAGGCATCCCATGCAGCCCCTGCAGCATTAGTGGGCATGTTCTTTCATCACTGGTGGGGATTGGTCTCAGCGGTCATGGCTCTGGCTATTACCATACGTTCTCAGTTGGTCATCACACCCGCACACCTAAAACACCCCCTAGGCCCTTTCTTGCAAATCCAAATTGATTTTATCGAATTGCCTCTATGCCAAAATTACAAGTACGCTCTAACAATGATTTGCTGTTTCTCAGGGTGGGGGAGGCTTTCCCAGTAGTAAAGGCAGATGCAATCTCTGTAGCTAAGATTCTGCTGAGAGAGTTTATTGCAAGGTATGGAATTCCAGAATCAATTGATAGTGATCAAGGGACACACTTCATAAATGACATAGTAATATCGTTAAGTAAGGCGTTCGGCATCTCTCTGATTCCATACCCCCTACAGACCCCAAACCTCTGCCCTTATAGAAAACTTCAATAGCAGGCTAAAAACTAAATTGGGCATTATCATGGCTGCAATGAATTTAACTTGGCTACGGGCTCTCCCTTTAGCACTAATGGCCCTGTGGGCATCACCTCATTCCAAGACAGGGCTTACCCCATTTGAGAAAGTCACTGGGCGACCAATGGCTATTGGTCCTATACCGAAACCCTCTACCGCCCTCACATTTTCACAGGAGGAATATTTAACCCATTATTTGTTTATGTTGCAGAAAGTCTTGACTTCACACTGGCAGAAAGTCTGAGCATATTTTCCTCCAGTGCACCCTGTGCCTACTGAGAGTGTGCAACCAGGTGATTTCTTTTTTCTAAGGATCTTCCAACGAAAGAACTCCTTGGCTCCCGGGTGGAGGGGCCTTTATCAGGTAATTTTAATCTCACATTATGCAGTAAAATTAGAAGGATACCCTACCTGGTGCACCTTTCTCACTGTAAAAAGATCTACAGTACTACAGCAGCAGGAATCTCCGGGACATAAAACTCTCTCACGAGGCGGCTGGAACAGCCATGATCCTGCTTTTGCTTCTGGTTCATTTGCACTTCGCAGAGGCACGGCCCTGTCTGGGGCCCCATGTACAGACTTATCTGGCCTACACTAAAGCACTGCAGGAATCTTTGAATCTTTCAGATTGCTGGTTATGCTATCATTTAAAACAGGATGGCTCTGGGTTTGTTCCTGTACCTTTTAATAAATCATCCATCCTCAATCGTACTTATATTGCACCTACTGCTGACTCTCTTACTCACGGTAACCCTTATGCCCTACCCCTGCGCACCAAACAGGCAGGGTGGTGTTTTCAGCCGGAGGGTGCCACACCTTGGGCAAACTGTACCGATACAATGAACGTCACCTATAAGAAGGGTTATCACTGCGTGGTGAAATATCGTTTGTCTGCATGGTGGAACTTTGTGCATGAATGCTTTGACCATGAACTAAACATGACTGTTCATCTGTACAAGGTCAGTAATAAGATGGTGGCTAGTACTTCTAGTGGCCCCAGACTGGCCAAGAAGGCCATGGTATGCAGACATGCGAAGACTTCTGGCAGGGAACCGATCCTCCACAAAGACCCAACTCGATTCTCTCTTACGGTCTGGCCATTGAGAGGACTCGCCTGAAGAGCGGAAACTCTGGGGCAGTGATTGACACCTTGCTCCGAGCACGCAAGTTTTCCACGTCTCTAACTTACATACGAGTACGACCTCAACATCCTTCCACCCTTCCATCCTTCCTCACTAGCAAGCCGCTCCAAGGTCTGACATACCATCAAATTTTCATCAGCTGTAATACTCCAACCAAGTTATCTAAATGTTTTTTCCCCAGTTATTGGTTCCAAGTCTTGATCTCCCTGTTCAATGTAATGCATCCTTGTGCAAGGTTACTGTTTGAATATAAACCGAGGTGATTTGTAACTTGTTACATGAATATCGGTATATAAAAATGCAAATAAATAAATAAATAAATGGACAGTCAAAATCCCCATGGTCCTGGAATTTCTGCAGGACGGCTTGAGAAGGGGTTGTCTCTCAACTCCATCAAGGTTCAGGTAGCCACGCTGGCCTGTTTCAGAGCCAAAGTGGACGGCATCAGTCTATCATCCCATCCAGACGTTTCCCACTTCCTGAGGTGTCAAGCAAATCCGATCGCCCTGCCCCCCAAAAGGACCCCAGAAATATCAGGGTGCTGTCTCATAGTTGCTGCCAGGGGTTTTATGGCTAAATAAAAAATCAGGGGAGAAAGGTGCATCCTTGCCTCGTTCCTCTAGCAATATCAAAAAAAGGGGGAAAAAGACCCATTAATGCTCAAACGAGCTCTCAGTTTCTAATACATAACCTTAACCCAGCCCCCTCCATGACTGTAAACAAAAAAAAAGCAAAGTTAGGCGGTCAAATGCCTTTTCAGTATCCAGCGAGATAATGCCCTTCACTTTGGCCAAGTGCAAAAAATTAACAACCTCATAGTATTGGATGTGGAGTTTCACCCCTTCACAAAGCCAACATGGTCAGGGTGCACCTAAGGCAGGAGCAATGTCTCAAGGCGGATCTGTAACACCTTAGCAAGTATTTTAATATCTGAGTTAAGTAAAGATATCGGTTTATAAGACCCACACTCCAGGGCATCCTTCCCCTTTTTGTATATAACTGATATAATAGCATCGGCCAAAGGGCCCAGTGATTATCTTGCCTCTTCCGCTGCATCATATACCATCAGAAGATAGTTAGAGACTTGTGACAGAAATGTTTTGAAAAAAACATCAATGGAATACCCATCCAGGCCCAGGCATTTACCACCCAGTAGAGCTTTAACAGCAGCCTGTATTTCTAATAATGAAATAGGCTCAGCCAGCATTTCCATATGAGCCTCAGGCAAAGAAGGTAATCCCAGATTGTCCAGAAATCTATGGATCTCAGACAGAGGGCACTCACTAGGTGCTTTGTAAAATTCAGAAATGTATTGCACAAAGGCCTCCTCTATCTCCTGAGATTTAGAAGTAAGTGCCCCCCTCTGGTTGTCTGTCTTATTTGAGCTATATGAGACTTACAAAGGCCCAGGTTTATCTCCGTGCTTGTAATATCTGAGTTTAGTGTACTTCAAGGTCTTCCCGTTCTTATTTATTTCCAGAGTTTGAAATATCGACCTACATTTCTCCAGGGCTGCAAGAGTTTGAGGAGACCCAGTATGCTTATGCTGGATCTCTAGGTCTCAAATCTCAGCTAGCAGGACAGATTCCTTCTTCTTTTTCTCCTGCTGGCAGGTCTAATGAGTTTACCCCTAAGAAAGACTTTAAAGGTTTCCCATCTCAGTATGGGCCTGTAGTCCCCCTCTGGATTGTGAAGATCAAATTCCGCTACAGCCTCTTTAACAAGGTCGGGAACACACTTATCCCCTAAAAGAGAGGCTCAAATTGAGCAACTTCTAAGGTTAAATGTGGGGAATTATGAGCTTTGCCAGCAGGCCATGTCAGGGGTTAACTCTAACTTTCCTTCTCTCTGACCTTTGCACTGAATGCAGCAACACTAGCACATCTTAAATCTCTAGCTTATAATTAACCCTCCCTGCCTAAGGAGAGGATACCTGGCTGTCACGTATTTCTCTAGCTTATAATTAACCCTCACTGCCTAGGAGAGGATACCTAGCTGCCACATATTCAGATGCAGGCAAAAGACAGACACATATATGGTATAAGCTTCAGCAGCCAATGAAATGATCTGTACACACCCCCTGAGCCAATAGTCTAATGACATGTCTGTATGTTATGGCTAGGAGAGCCAATGATATAATGACACGTCTGTATGCTATGGAGAGGGGAGCCAATGATGTGATGGCACATTGTATGCTATGGATGTATGTACAATAAAAAGGGGACCCATGGGAGTGGTCGGCCCTTTTCCTTCTTGCCATGAATCCTGCCTGATGTGTCTTCATTGCTGCAATATCTGGTGATCCCGCAACGTGATAAGCTCCTTGCTCATTCGGCTGGAACAGCCTAGGTGCGCACCGTAACAGCAGACTTGCCCTCGCAATCGTAAGTATTTTTAAAGTATTTTTTAGTATTTTTTAAGTATTTGTCAGCGAGTTTGCTCCCCACATTCGTGAGTATGGGAAGTGAATTGTCAGTTCAGCAGAGGCTTCATGCTAGAGAGCTGCAGAAAATAATAAAGAATCATTATTTCGTCACCAGGGGAGAAATAGCACAAGTCAGAATAGGGGACTTAGAAAAATTGATAGGTGAAATAGCTTGCCTTTGCCCATGGTATCCAGAGGCTGGAACTCTGGACGTCCAAGATTGGATTAAGATAGGCCACAGTCTTCATGCGCCCCCAAGAGCTCCCATAAGGCAATTATTACTCTGGCAAAAATGCACAGAGGCCCTAGAACACATAGGGACAAAAAGTCTAAAAGCACCATCTTCAGTTCATGTGCCCTTAGAAGCAGACAGTAAAGAAGCAGGCAGACCGCCCATCAGTACACTCAATCCACATACCCTTCCCCCACCTTATCCACAAACTCCCTCAGAGACAGCAAATTCTCTGTATCCGCAGCTCCCCATACCCGAACCCATGACACAGCCCATCCACACCTCCCCGCCTTATTTAGAAAAACAGCCCTTAAGCACAATTAAGCCACAACCTGGCCCGTGCGATGCAATTTGCATGGGGTTTCACCAGGAACAGCAAAAGGAAAGCTTACAGGGGAAGAACTATTAGAAGGACTTCAAGCCTTTCCCATCACAGAAAGGATCAATGATCTAGGCGGGACAGAATATAGTTGGTCCGCCCTTCCCTATAGTATCCTCAGAGAACTCCGTACAAGCATCAAGGAGACAGGGTTCCATTTCTCTTACACCCGAGGGTTGTTAGAGGGATTGTCTAATGGCTACAAATTAGTTCCCCAAGATTGGAAAGATTTATCCCGCATGCTCCTCACCCCAGCCCAGTATGTAGTATGGGAATCTGAATACCAAAGGGAAGCATTGATAGCGGGAATCATTTCGGGTGGCGCCTACCTCCCAGAACAGCTATATGGGTCAGGGCAATTTGCCACCATGGAACAACAAGCAGTTAGCATACCAGCGGTCGCTTATCCAGCGATAGTCCGCTGCGTGAATAAAGCCTTTAAAAAGGTCCCCAATTCAGGAAAGGTCACAAAGTCATTTATGATGACCCGACAGACAGCCACAGAGCCCTATACACAATTTATTGATCGCTTGCAGGAAGCCATTTGGCGACAGGTAGATAATCCAGAAGCGAGCATGGAACTCATAACAAAGTTAGCTTTTGAAAATGCAAATGCAGACTGTCGTAAGGTTTTACAACCCATAGTTGGCAGACCTGATTACACCCTAGCAGACATGCTCAAGGCCTGTGCAGATGTAGGTACCCACGCCTTTCAAATGGATGCCCTCGCTTTCGCCCTACAGAAAGGCCAATTTTACAAACCCAAAGGTACATGCTTTAACTGTAAGAAACCCGGCCATTTTAAGCAACAATGTCGAGCCCCAGGTGGCGGAGTGTATAAGGGAACCGACTCTGCAGGGGACTCCAGATCATGACCAAAAACTGTATGCCCCAAATGTAAGAAAGGGTTCCATTGGGCTAATCAATGTCGAAGTACCGGTCAGGGAAACTAGTTTCCGGGCCAGCGACAAGCCCCAGCCCAATTGTCGCCACCCCCACGATTCGGGCACAGCCAGCCACAGCGGCAACAGTCAGCAGCGCCGGCATAGATCTTATTAATCAAGACACCAAATTCGTAGCATTCCCGGGGCAGGTCACCCTGATGCCCTCCCAGCTCACAGGCCCTTTGCCTGAACAAACCATTGGGTTAATTGTGCCTCGATCCTCTGCAAGCAAAGCAGGGATCTTTGTTATTCCAGGGGTTGTGGATTCTGATTATGACGGTACCCTTATGATTCAATTTGAAACCAAATCCTCCCTCACATTGCACAAAGGGGACTCCTGGGCACAGTTAGTCATGGTCCCCTGTGTCTTGCCCGTAGGAGGACAGCAGACTGCCAGAGGCTCCAGCGGCTTCGGATCTACCCGAGCCCCGGCACTGCACCCTAGCATCCTAGCAGTGACTCAGGCAATCAAAAAAGAGAAACCGAAGAGAACCTACTTGCTAGATGGTAAGCCCTTTGAAGGCATTTTAGACTCAGGAGCCGATGTCTCAGTCATAACCACTGATAACTGGCCCACTGACTGGCCAACAGTGGACTCCCCCTCGGTGTGTGGGGTGGGGGGATGGCAGCTGGCTTGCCACAGTGCTCGCTGGCTAACAGTGACAAATCTCTCCGGCTCAGGCACAGCAAACTTAAAACCAGTAATTCTTCCCATCCATATTAACCTTTGGGGACGAGACTTGAGTCAGTTTCAAGCCCGGCTAGTACTAGAAGATTAAGCATGTCTCACAGTAAACCCACTGCTCTCCCCTTAGCTTGGAAATCCACCACACCCATCAAAGAAAGATCCAGTGTATGCAGAGCCTTACGTTGTAACTATAGTGAAACTGGGACGGACACTGTGCAAACTCAATGTGAAATGATCCCCTTTTGACAAAGTTAAATAGGACCAGATTTAGGATGACTCCGTTTCTTTGAGATTTAATTTTATAGCAATTGCTTGCATTGCCAGTGCACAGAATTTGTATTTTTACTGCAATATTCGTTTTAGGACAAAGTAAGTTAAGATAGAATCTGTTTACAAGAGATCAGCAAATCCTTGCCAGTCATTGTCTCTGGTTGATGTTATCTAGTTATGTTATCACTTGCTGGCACATTTCTTGTATAAGGATTATAGTTTAACTAAGTTAATGTTATACAGTGCTACCTTTCAGTACCTCTAGACTTGATTCATTGAATGAAGTTCTCTCCTGTGTTTACTTTCTCTTGAGAAACACTGTTCTGCATCCCTACACTAGACCCCCCCCCCCCCCCCCCCCCCTCACTCTGTCTTTCTGTTGTTAACTCTTAATTGCCACTCGTGGAGGGGAGGGAGAACTTTTGAAAAGAAAAAACTGGACTTAGTACTGCAGTTTCTCTCCCTAATTTCTGTATCTGTTATATCGCTTGATACATTTTTTTATCACAACACGTACTCTATACCTCTCCTTCCTGAATTATCTGCCCCAACTGTGCGTTGCAGCTTTCAAAAGGGGGCACGAGACAGATCAGATCTCCTGCTGATCCAAACCTCCTTCTCCCTCAACCTTCAATACTGAACCTTTTCAATACTTTCAAACTTCTTTAATACTTGTTAAAAAAAGAGTACCAAAGGAACGTATGTTTAAGAGAACAACTCTGATTTTATTCTACATCATTTTACATTATTATTCGTTCATATAGGGGCGGATTTTCAAAGGCGCGCGAATAGCCTACTTTTGTTTGCGCTCCAGGCGCAAACAAAAGTACGCTGGATTTTAGTATCCACTAAAATCCTGGATCGGCGCGCGCAAGGCTATGAATTTTGTATAGCCGGCGCGCGCCGAGCCGCGCAGCCTACCCCGTTCCCTCCAAGGCCGCTCCGAAATCGGAGCGGCCTCGGAGGGAACTTTCCTTTGCCCTCCCCTCACCTTCCCCTCCCTTCCCCTACCTAACCCACCTGCCCGGCCCTGTCTAAACCCCCCCCTTACCTTTGTCGGGGGATTTACGCCTCCCAGAGGGAGGCGTAAATCCCCGCGCGCCAGCGGGCCTCCTGCGCGCCGGGCCGCGACCTGGGGGCGGGTACGGAGGGCGCGGCCACGCCCCCGGGCCGTAGCCACGCCCCCGTACCCGCCCCCAAAACGCTGCCGACACGCCCCCGAAACGCCGCGACGACCGGGCCCCGCCCCCGACACGCCCCCCTCCGAGAACCCCGGGACTTACGCGAGTCCCGGGGCTCTGCGCGCGCCGGGAGGCCTATGTAAAATAGGCTTCCCGGCGCGCAGGGCCCTGCTCGCGTAAATCCGCCCGGTTTTGGGCGGATTTACGCGAGCAGGGCTCTGAAAATTCGTCCCATACTGCGTATAAGCAAAAATGAATACACAGGAAGCAAAAAAATATACTTACATAATATACGTAGCACAGCGCTGGCTCTTTGCTTAGCTCTACTACATACCAGCTCTGCTTATATAGGTTAAAAACAACAAAGTCAGCAAGCCACCTGGTTTCTGCTTTCACGTTTCACACCACACACTTTATGGCCTGTCTGTTTTGTCTTCCCTTATCTCTCTCCCCCTTCGCATTCTTTCCCACAGACTATTTACTTCGTACCCTCAGTGATATCTCCTGCCCCATCCTGTGGCTTTTTATTGCTTCTCTTCTCCGGTGTCTGTGAGTTCCTGCAAAGACAGTTTATAGCTTTCTTCTTCCACATCTGGCATTCAAGGTCTCTGATTTGTGTTTCTGGTATTTTTCCATTAGCAGACATACCAGCAGTATGTTCAGCAATGGTGGAGAGGCCGGGGATTGAACCCAGGTATAATCAACATACTGAACTGAGGTTACTGACAAGGACATTTAATAGTAGTAACAGTTGCTTTAGCGTGTAGCAGACAGAGATGAGCGAACAGCGTGTTTAAGTTCCTATTCTAATAATTAATTGATATTGTATTCTGATATTCCACATTGAATTTAAGCTCAGAGTATTATTGATTGAATTTATTGTTCCAGGTTGCAATCTATAAAGTAATGATGGTGCCTCCACTAGGAGGCGCTATGCTATTCTATCAGTTGTACTATATTATTATTTTAATAATTCTGTTGTATACTAGTTTTTATTTTTCAGGTCTACAGTCCTCCTGTCTTAAACTTCAGTTTTATTTCTTTTTCTAATTTTATACAGAATTCTGAACTTTTATTTTTCAAACATTTCTCACACACCTTTTTGATTTTTGATCTTTGATCTAAATTTTATTTCTGATACATCTTGATATGCCACTTAAGTTGTTTCTTCTTCATTGTTTTAATAAAGTGGGAAAACATTATATAAGATTAGTAATAGAAAAGTTATAGCCATGATGAAATCTCCTCATTAATTAATTTGAATTTCAGTTCTTTTCCTATATTAGGTACTCGAAGCCATAAGAAGCACATATCACAATTAGGCCTTGATGAATGAAAAATTGATACACCTTGCTGAAGGATTGACTACGACATTTATGGAACTTTACTCCAACCCTCAAATCCCACAGCTAAAAGTGAATGATACCTTTACATACGTATAGCTGCAGTCATTCTCAATGTTTTATGAATGCTGATTTAAACATTATTTCTGATAGCCAGTATGTTTGTAATGTTGCTTCTTCTCTTCCTGGAGCATATGTAACCCCTTCCTTAGACGAGAGAACAAGCCCGAACCATTGTACAGCAATGCCCCCAGTGTTCACAAGTCACCTCTGCCCCTTCCATGGGCGTGAGCCCACGAGGCTTAAGTGCCAACGAAATCTGTCAGATGGATGTTACCCAATATCCCTCCTTTGCCCCCTGGAAGTTTTTGCATGTAACCATTGATACTTTCTCACATTTTCTAAGGGCCACCCCCCAAAAAGGAGAAGCTACTAAACACGTTATTAATCACTGTATAAAAACTTTTTCTATAATGGGATTACCCTCTGTTCTGAAAACTGATAATGGCCCTGCTTACAGCAGCCATTCCTTTGCTGAATTTTGTCAACAATGGAACATTAAACACATATTTGGCATTCCCTACAATTCCACAGGGCAAGCCATTGTGGAGAGAGGCAATCACACCCTTAAGACAGCCCTTGACAAACAAAAAGGAGGGAATGCCATTGGACTTCCCACTAAACAGGACTGGCTGAACAAAGTATTGTTCACATTAAATCATCTAAACATATCAAATTCAAATCAGACCACAGCCATGGATAATCATTATGGGACTAGGATTAGTCACCCACAACCGTCAGTTTTGTATAGAATGCTACTTAACCCTGTCTGGCATGGTCCCGTTCCCTTGTTAAAATGGGGATGAGGATATGCTGCTGTGCTTGCTCCCACAGGTCCACTTTGGGTTCCGAGCCGCCGTGTTAAGCCATGGCATCCAGGTCTACAGGACCCGATCCCTGAGCCTCCACAGCCCTCAGAAGGACCGAGACCAAGCTCCCTGCAACAAGCAGCACCAGGTGACCTGGGGACAGATCAAAGCGTTATCCAGCCAATCTACACAACTTTTGGAACAACAAGGACTATGGCGGAACAACATGCACTTCACCAATACACCGAACTTATCGCACCTGTTGAATCGAACAGACAGTTGGATCTGCATGCACATGCCAATCCATACCTGCGGAGGACTACTGATGCATGCCGTACCATTTAACCTTACAGTATGGACTAATTATCTTTTACAGAGAGGTGTTTTCATTAACTCTCCAGTTAATAATACCATACTACACATTGGTAGCCGTGTTCAAGAGACTGCTGCACTTTGTTAGGAATATGATACAGGGGATGGGAAGGGACTTCAGGTGGGAAAATATCCATATTGTAGCCGAACCATTGTATTAGAAGAAGTCATGATCAGATCATACTCTAATGTAACAGCATACCCTGAATTCCCACAAAATATCACAGAATACTTGCATAGCTTTACCCACTATATGTGCAACTGGCTGATCTCAGGATGTTCCGTGGGAGAACCAAAAAGGTGTGAAAGAAAAGAAAAATTCTCAGACGGGCAATTTAGCTTGTGTGAGTATGTATCCGCAATGGTACAACAAGTCAAACAGCCCCGTAACTGGTACACTAACCAGATAGGGAACATTTGGATGCTATGTGGGCGTAGAGCATATATGCACATTCCCCCCCAGATGGAGAGGCAGATGCACTCTAGGCTACATCCTCCCCTCATACTATGCAGTCAACAATTTACCCAAAGCAAGACTCCATAACAAAAGGGAGGCGATCCAGAGTCCCATAGATAAGTATACAGAAACCCAAGTAGCTAGAAGCCTGTTTCCCCCAATGGGAACAGCTATGAATTACAGAGACTTACACATCCTAGCTAACTGGACGACTGCCCTATTTAATCAGACAGTCCATGCATTAAAACTACTCACAACAGAAGTTTCTCAGTTTAGAGAAGTAGCATTACAGAACCGCTATGCCTTAGACACCGTTTTTAGCTCAAAAGGGTGATTCCTATTATAATGATTGCAATTGTCTTAATTATTTGCCTGTGCTGCTGTATTCAGTGCATACCCAACCTCATATCCATACTGAAAACCTTGCTCTCAGCCCAGATACAAAGATGTCTTGTATGCTGCTTAATAGAGAATCATGAGCCCTGCGGTAGTTGGCACACCACGCTGCACCAGCTCTGGGTGATGTGGAGACTCAAGAGCTCTGCGGCAGCTGGCACATCACGCCGACTCCGCTTTTCTCTCCATATCCCCCTTCCCCCTATCTCCAGCCCATACGCAAGACATAGCAGGTTTCAGTAGGGGTCTAAAGCATGGATACAGAGATATTCTTATGCTGCTTAAATAAAAACAGAAAAGGTGAGATGTGGGGAATTATGAGCTTTGGCAGCAGGCCATGTCAGGGGTTAACTCTAACTTTCCTTCTCTCTGACCTTTGCACTGAATGCAGCAACACTAGCACATCTTAAATCTCTAGCTTATAATTAACCCTCACTGCCTAAGGAAAGGATACCTGGCTGTCACGTATTTCTCTAGCTTATAATTAACCCTCACTGCCTAGGAGAGGATACCTAGCTGCCACATATTCAGATGCAGGCAAAAGACAGACACATATATGGTATAAGCTTCAGCAGCGAATGAAATGATCTGTACACACCCCCTGAGCCAATAGTTTAATGACACATCTGTATGCTATGGCTAGGAGAGCCAATGATATAATGACACGTCTGTATGCTATGGAGAGGGGAGCCAATGATGTGATGGCACATTGTATGCTATGGATGTATGTACAATAAAAAGGGGACCCACGGGGAGTGGTCGGCCCATTTCCTTCTTGCCATGAATCCTGCCTGTTAACAAAGCTCCACTGGGTAAAGATCAAAGATAGTGCAGGACAATATTGTGCTCCTGTCCATTTTAGATAGCAGATCTGGAGTGCATAGAAAAAAGTATCCGGCTATGAGACTCGTACCTGGGGAAATAAAATGTGTAATCTTTTTCCTTGGGAAGAAAGTGCCACCAGACATCTGTAAGATCCCCCAATCCCAAATTAGGAGGAGTGTGAGAGCGGGGTTGAGAAGTTTCTATCAACCAAAGTGTCAGGACTAAGATTCCAGTCCTCGCTCATGCATAAATCCTCAAACCCAAATGTTGCTATCTTATCCGTGAAGATATCAAAAAACTTCCATTGTTCAGTGTTGAGAGCATTTACATTCACTAATGTAATCGGGACAGAATGTAATAGAAAAAAATCTGTGCCACAAAGGGAGAAGTGGGCCCAGGGATATCACTTGGGTTGCCGTCGTGCATCAAGATCACAATGCAAGTTGACACAGTTACCATCACAAACAGCCGTCTCAGCGCAAGATGGCCTAGTGACTCCCCTGCTCGTCAACCAAAGGCGCCATCGAAAACAGGCACAGGTTATCCTCAAGGAAGCACAAGAAAAAGAACAAAAAAAGGATAGGAAGAAAAAAGTAGAAAAAAAAATTCCCTGGAGTCACGTGATGCGGTGGGCTCCATAAGTCGCACAGTGCAGAGCTCCGGATGCAGCCTCCTCTCTTTTGATTTTTTTTGTACAATGAATGCCCGACATTTTTTTGTTTTTAGTTGCCTGCCTCTGCAGCAGGAGCTTACCGAGCTTCGGTGGGAGTGAATTTTGCGCTTTGTGGTGCAGGCAAGTCGCTTACAACAGAGAAGAGAGACAACGAGAATGTTAAACTGGCTTCTCCCAAAATGGCCGCTGGGATGGGTCTGCTGCGATGGAGGATTTTGAATCGACTTTTAGTAATGAAACTCACAGATGCCGTCGTGCTGGCCTTGGATACCAGATTTACCCATATTTCCACTCAAATTGAGGAAATGAAATCTTCTCTCACTGAAATGGGACCGCAGCTTGAACACGCTGAAGGGCCGATCTCAGGAATGGAAGATGACGTGCTGTATCTTGAAAAGCATGAACATGCACTGGAGAAGGCAATGGCGGAAAGAGAGGATAAGATTGATGAGTTTGAGAACCGTGCATGGAGGAAAACCTACGTTTCATTGGCGTTATGGAAGATGAAGCGACCACTGATTTGAATAAGGTACTGGAGGAATGGCTACTGGATAGCTTGGGCCTGCAGGACCTGTGTGGCAAAATGGTCTTTGAGAGGGTGCATCGTTATAGGGCCCAGGATAGTCATGGGGAAATTCTCTCATTATGCCTACAAAGGGATGATCCTGCGAGCCTTTTATTAAAACAAAGACTTTACTGTCTAAGGAGCAGAAAGTGCTCATTTTCCAAGATTTTTTCAGTCGGGTGATGTTGATGTTCTTTTTCTTGTGCTTCCTTGAGGATAACCTGTGTCTGTTTTCGATGGCGCCTTTGGTTGAAGAGCAGGGGAGTCACTAGGCCACATCCGGAGCTCTGCACTATGCAACTTATGGAGCCCACCGCATCACGTGACTCCAGGGAATTTTTTTTTTCTACTTTTTTCTTCCTATCCTTTTTGTTCTTTTTCTTTTGCTTCCTTGAGGATAACCAGTGCCTGTTTTCGATGGCGCCTTTGGTTGACGAACAGGGGAGTCACTAGGCCTTCTTGCGCTGAGACGGCTGTTCGTGATGGAATTTTCACCTTCCAGTTTGGTTCAGCAAAATATTCGATCTGCACTTCAGTATCCTGCACCTTAAGGATTTGGCACCAGGGCAAGCGTGGCTGAGGAAGCAGAGCAGTTTGTCTCTCAGCTGCAGATCTCATCCACTTGAAGATGTGGCATGGGGGCTCCTTTGGCTGTTAGAGCAATTAGTTATAGAAGACTGATATTACCTTTTTTCCCCCCAAGAATTCAGCTTATTTCATGGCTGCAGAAACTCTTTTGGTGACTTATTTGTTCTGTGTTTTTCCCCCTTTTTCCTGCTGTGTACTTCCAGCAGGGACTTATATTTGCGTGTGATGTTTGATGCTGGCTTCCTTTAAATTCTTACCATTTTTATTTCATTACGTATTTGAAGATGTGGGGCTTCTTCTTAGCTGAGTCTTTTTATTTTGTGTTTTTCTTCTTATAGGTCTCCTGCATTCAAGGAAGGCTGTATTGGCTGTTGCATGTGGCGTTCCCTTACTTTAAGGTCCCTATTTTGGTTTCTGAACCCATGATTGACCCCTGGCAGGGTACCCATGGGTAGTGAGTTCTCTCTCTGTGACACAGAATTGTGTTTGTTTCTTCTTGGAAGAAGGATCCAACAGAAGAAAATAGAATAATGAATAAATGGTGGCAAGTTAAATGTAAGACATTGATAAGGCAGGCTAAGAGAGAATTTGAAAAGAAGTTGGCCGCAGAGGCAAAAACTCACAGTAAAAACTTTTTAAAATATATCCCAAGCAGAAAGCCTGTGATGGAGTCAGTTGGACCGTTAGATGATCGAGGGGTTAAAGGGGCACTTAGAGAAGATAAGGTCATCGCAGAAAAATTAAACGATTTATTTGCTTCGGTGTTTACTGAAGAGGATGTTGGGGAGGTACCCATAATGAAGAAGGTTTTCATGGGTAATGATTCAGATGGACTGAATCAAATCACGGTGAACCTAGAAGATGTGGTAGGCCTGATTGACAAACTGAAGAGTAGTAAATCACCTGGACCGGATGATATACACCCCAGAGTTCTGAAGGAACTAAAAAATGAAATTTCAGACCTACTAGTAAAAATTTGTAACCTATCATTAAAATTATCCATTGTACCTGAAGACTGGAGGATAGCAAATGTAACCCCAATATTTAAAAAGGGCTCCAGGGGCGATCCGGGAAACTACAGACCGGTTAGTTTGACTTCAGTGCCAGGGAAAATAGTGGAAAGTGTTCTAAACATCAAAATCATAGAACATATAGAAAGACATGGTTTAATGGAACAAAGTCAACATGGCTTTACCCAGGGCAAGTCTTGCCTCACAAATCTGCTTCACTTTTTTGAAGGAGTTAATAAACATGTGGATAAAGGTGAACCGGTAGATGTAGTATACTTGGGTTTTCAGAAGGCGTTTGACAAAGTTCCTCATGAGAAGCTTCTAGGAAAAGTAAAAAGTCATGGGATAGGTGGCGATGTCCTTTCGTGGATTGCAAACTGGCTAAAAGACAGGAAACAGAGAGTAGGATTAAATGGACAATTTTCTCAGTGGAAGTGAGTGGACAGTGGAGTGCCTCAGGGATCTGTATTGGGACCCTTACTTTTCAATATATTTATAAATGACACAAAATTGTTCAGAGTAGTTAAATCACAAGCAGATTGTGATAAATTGCAGGAAGACCTTGTGAGACTGGAAAATTGGGCATCCAAATGGCAGATGAAATTTAATGTGGATATCTGCAAGGTGATGCATATAGGGAAAAATAACCCATGCTATAATTACACAATGTTGGGTTCCATATTAGGTGCTACAATCCAAGAAAAATATCTAGGCGTGATAGTGGATAACACATTGAAATCGTCGGTTCAGTGTGCTGTGGCAGTCAAAAAAGCAAACAGAATGTTGGGAATTGTTAGAAAGGGAATGGTGAATAAAACGGAAAATGTCATAATGCCTGTGTATCACTCCATGGTGAGACCGCACCTTGAATACTGTGTAAAATTCTGGTCGCCGCATCTCAAAAAAGATATATTTGCGATGGAGAAGGTACAGAGAAGGGCTACCAAAATGATAAGGGGAATGGAACAGCTTCCCTATGAGGAAAGACTGAAGAGGTTAAGAACATAAGAAATTGCCATGCTGGGTCAGACCAAGGGTCCATCAAGCCCAGCATCCTGTTTCCAACAGAGGCCAAACCAGGCCACAAGAACCTGGCAATTACCCAAACACCTAGAAGATCCCATGCTACTGATGCAATTAATAGCAGTGACTATTCCCTAAGTAAACTTGATTAATAGCAGTTAATGGACTTCTCTTCCAAGAACTTATCCAAACCTTTTTTGAACCCAGCTACACTAACTGCACTAACCACATCCTCTGGCAACAAATTCCAGAGATTTATTGTGCGTTGAGTGAAAAAGAATTTTCTCCGATTAGTCTTAAATGTGCTACTTGCTAAGAACTTTTCAGCTTGGAGAAGAGACGGCTGAGGGGGGGGAATATGATAAAGGTGTTTAAAATCATGAGAGGTCTAGAACGGGTAGATGTTAATCGGTTATTTACTCTTTCAGATAACAGAAAGACTAGGGGGCACTCCATGAAGTTAGCATGTGGCACATTTAAAGCTAATCGGAGAAATTTCTTTTTTACTCAACGCACAATTAAACTCTTGAATTTGTTGCCAGAGGATGTGGTTAGTGCAGTTAGTATAGCTGTGTTTAAAAAAGGATTGGATAGGTTCTTGGAGGAGAAGTCCATTACCTGCTATTAATTAAGTTGACTTAGAAAATAGCCACTGCTATTACTAGCAACAGTAACATGCAATAGACTTAGTTTTTGGGTACTTGCCAGGTACGCATGGCCTGGATTGTCCACTGTTGGAAACAGGATGCTGGGCTTGATGGACCCTTGGTCTGACCCAGTTTGGCATGTTCTTATGTTCTTCTTATGTTCTTATGTTTGCTTCGTTGTTTATTGAAGAGGATGTTGGGGAAATACCAGTTCCAGAAATGGTGTTCAAAGATGAAGATTCAGATGAACAGAACCAAATTATGGTGAACCTGGAAGATGTAGTAAGCCAGATTGAAAAACTGAAGAATAGTAAATCACCTGGACTGGATGGTATATATATTTTATAAATGATCTGGAAAGGGGTATGACAAATGAGGTGGTCAAATTTGCTGATGTCACAAAATTATGCAAATTAGTTAAATCTCAAGCAGATTGTGATACATTTCAGAAGGACCTTGTGAGACTGGAAGATTGGGCTTCCAAATGGCAGTCAAAAAGCAAACAGGATGTTAGGAGTTATTAGGAAGGGAATGGTGAATAAAACAGAAAATGTCATAATGCCTCTGTATCGCTCCATGGTGAGACTGCACCTTGAATATTGTGTGCAATTCTGGTCGCCGCATCTCAAAAAAGATATAGTTGCACTGGAGAACGTGCAGAGAAGGGCGACCGAAATTATAAAGAGCATGGAACAACTCCCTTATGAGAAAAGGTTCAGCTTGGAAAGAGATGGCTGAAGTGGGATATGATAGAGGTCTACAAAATTATGAAAGGCCATGAACAGATTAATGTAAATTGGTTATTTACTCTCTCAGATAATAGAAGGACTAGGGGTAACTACATGAAGTTAGCAAGTAGCTCATGTAAAACAAATTGGAGAAAATTGTTTTTTACTCAATGCATAATTAAGCTCTGGAATTCATTACCAGAAGATGTGGTTATGGCAATTATTGTAACTGAATTTAATAGGTCTGAAATTTCATTTTTGAGTTCTTTCAGAACCTTGGGATGTATACCATCTGGTCCAGGTGATTTACTACTCTTCAGTTGTCAAACTGACCTACTACATCTTCCAGACTCACCATAATTTGGTTCAGTTCATCTGAATCCTCAGCCTTGAAAGCAGGCTCTGGAATGGATATCTCCCTATCATCCTCTTCAGTAAACACCCAGGCAAAGAATTTGTTTAGTCTTTGTTTAGTCTTTCCACAATGCCTTATCTTCACTAAGTGCCCCTTTAACCCATCGCTCACCTAACAGTTCAATTGACACCCTCACAGCTGCCTGCTTCGGATATATTTTAAAAGTTTTTATTATGAGTTTTTGCCTCTACAGCCAACTACGTTTTCAAATTCCCTCTGAGCCTGGCTTATCAATGTCTTACATTTAACTTGCCAATGCTAATGTTTATCTTTTTTTTTCTTCTGATGGATCCTTCTTCCAATTTTTAAATGAAGATCTTTTGCCTAAAAATCCACCATTCTGATGCTGCTCTTAAATCTTAGACCTGATTATTCCCCTTTACAGCCTCATTCATTTTTAACTATTTTCTTTATCAAAGAAATTACCCAAGTCCTTCTTTGCCCTGTCTGTTTATTTTGATTAGATTGTAAGCTCTCCTGAGCAGGGACTGTCTCTTCTGTTTCTGTACAGCACTGCATATGTTGAGGAGCACTATAGAAGTGCTAAGTAGTAGTAGTGGTACAGTCTGAGTCCTCGTGTACTCCTGATACATCCTGGACAGCAGAGAAAACAATTAGGGGATAGGGCACCTTACACTTGCACTTTTAGGGCCTGATCTCAAGAAGAATTTCCCTGCATAAAACCTGGGATTGTGCCTGTAAATGGGCTTTTGAGCATTGCCCTCGGGTGTGCGTGTAACAGTAAGAGAGTGTGTGCTGGGGGCTGGGGCGGGGATACTATTTACATACAGCAGTGTAAATGCGTCTGCAGCCCTGGGATTCACCTGCACCGGATAATATTCAAAGCAGACTTGTGCGTGCTCTGTACACCCAAGCTTCAGCACTAACTGGGCCACTAAAACTCACCCACTTGAGATTAAAGTCACCCACACAGGTTTAGAGCAGGCCCCCAAAATGTCCCTCCCACCCCCAGAGAGCCTCTCTCTATGTCACCAAATTTGTGCAGGTTATGAAGTTACGCAGGGAGTCACAGAGGTGGAAACTATAGAAAATCAGAACTTTACATTAAATATAATTCATCACTTAATCATCCTGCATGTGAACCATGGAAATAACTGGAAATGGGAGCCAGGTTCCTCCCCAGGACCCCAAACTCTTCCTGCCCTGCTATTTATTTGATTGATTGATTGTATTTTGTTAGTCTCCTAATTTGAAAAATCATCTCGATGCGATGCACACAGAGACATTGAAATATCTAATCGTATGTCAGGATTAGCACTACTGCTACTATTGATCATGTTTAAAGCACTACCAGTCATACACAGCGCTGCACAGACACACATAGGAGACGGTCCCTGCTCCAGGGAGCTTACAGTTAATCAAGGCAAACATACACAACACACGTCTTCCAGAGTTTTCTTTTTATAGAGAAGTACTTGGGATTTAAAAGCAACATCAATAAGGCAAAGTTTTAAAATGGATTCGGATGGCCAGAGAGGGAGCAAGAAACATGGACTCAGGAAGTCTCTTCCAGGCACTCGGCAGAGCGAGGCAGAAAGCAGGGAATCGGAAGGTGGCGGTGGAGGAGAAAGGCACAGATTAGAGGAACGCGTTCACGAGGAAGGGAGAGAGAAGAGAAGAAAGGCAGTGAGGAGCTGCAGAGTGAGTGCATTTGTAGGGGAGGGAGAGAAGCTTGAACTGTAGGTGGAAGTGGACAGAGAGCCAATGTAGCGACCTGAGAAGAGGGGTTACATGATCATAGCGAGTTAAAGAAAGAGAAGTCATGCAGCTGAATGTTGAAGAGATTGCAGGGGAGAAAAACGATTCAGCGGGAATCAGCAAGAGCAAGTTACAGAAGTCTAAGCAGGAGGTGATAAGAGAGGGGAGGAGGGTTTTGGCTCAG